>NW_007231593.1:0-114244 GCF_000164805.1 Carlito syrichta | reverse complement strand
TCGATCTGTCGAGGGTTGTGAGTGGGGTATTAAAGTCCCCACTTATGATGGTGTTAGAGTCGATATCTTTCTTTAGTTTTCCTAGAAGTTGCTTTATGAAAGTTGGCGCACCTATGTTGGGTGCATATATGTTTAAGATAGATATTTCTTGTTGATGGAGTGAACCTTTTATCATTATGTAGTGGCCCTCTGTATCTTTTTAAATTTTTGATAGCTTAAATGGCATTTTGCCTGAAATTGGGATCACAACTCCTCCTTTCTTTTGTGTTCCATTCGCCTGAAAACTTGTTTCCTATCCTCTTACTCTGAGTCTGAGTATGTCCTTTCTAGTGAGATGGGTCTCTTGAAGGCAGTATATTGTTGCCTGGTGATATTTTATCCATTTTGCCATTCTGTGTTTTTTCAGTGGTGCATTTAGCCTATTCACATTCAGGCTAATTATTGAAATGTGAGAATTTATCCCTATCATAGAGTTCTTTTAGAGTTGTTCTTCCACTTGGTTTATTGTCTTTCTTTAGTTTTGGGGGTTGGTTCATGTGTATTTTATTCTTTTTCCTGTACTCTTGTGAAGAACCTTGCTCTTTTCCCCCCTTTTCTTCTGTTTTTAGTTCTTAAGTGTTTCATGTAGAGGTGGTTTGGTGGCAGCATAAGTTCTTAGGGATTGGATATCTGGGAAAGATTTTAATTTTCCCTCGCTGATGAAGCTTAATCTGGCAGGGTAGGTTATTCTTGGTTGAAATTGTTTATCTTTTAGGACTTTGAAGATAGGGCTCCAAGCTCTCCTAGCCTGCAGGGTTTCTGTAGATAAATCTGCTGCTATTCTAATTATTTCCATGGTAGGTGATCTGACCTTTTTCTCTTACTGCCTTTAGAATTTTTTTTATGCCTACTTTGTTTAGGCAAATTATTATGTGTCTAGGAGTTGGTTTTCTCATTTGTTGTCTTGCAGGGCTTCTCTGGATCTCTTGTGTTTTAGTTTTTGCATCATTGATTAGATAAGGGAAGTTTACTTGAATGATCTCATGGAAGGTTTGTTCCAATGTGGTCTCTTTCTCTCTTTCTGCCTCAGGCAGACCAATTACTCTTATGTTAGGCCCCTTGAGGTAATCGCTCATCTCTTGAAGGTTTTTTCCTGTCTTTTTGAGCTTGTTTTCTGTGTTTCTGAGAGTTTGGGTTATTTCTATATTTTGGTCCTCAAGCTCTGAGATTCTTTCTTCTGCTTGGGTAATTCTGCTTTCCATGTGTATCAGTTTATTGTTTATTTCATTCACAGTATTCATTATTACTGTTATCTCAGATATCAGCTCCTTTCTAGTTTCTTCTTGAGTCTCCTCAATTCTTTTTAATCTCTCCATTAATGTCTTGATATCTAGGTTTGTATTTTGAGAGCAGTCATTCTGGGGGCTCTTCATTGTTTGCATTACAAAGTCAGTTTTCTCAGTGTCTGCCCTCCCAGGAGTCTGGGAGAGACCCATATTCTTCTTTTGGTTTTTCTTCATTTGTGCAGATTTTTCTTTCTCATTCCTTAGTGGATCAAGTTTCTGAGATCTAATCTTCAGCCTCTCCCCTCTGTTTCTGTTGCAGGCAGTTAGCTTGTTGCCTGGGAGATCTGTGACACTGGTCTCTATTCAGCATAGGGGAGGGGTTTTGTCTCCTGTTAATGATGTCACCATGGGAACCAAGGTGGAGGCTCTGATAGGTGGGTGGGGCGATGTGATATAAATATGCCTTGAAAATGGTGGAGGTGTTGGTTTTACTGTCTTTTTTAGGGATGCTCCTGTGGGTCTCTAGGTGGGACCAGCTGCACAGCTGGGTGCTGCATCTGGGGTGCCTCCAGCAGGCTGGGGTGAAGGAGAGGGTCAGTCGTTCTCTCCTCTGGAGCTGGAAGCCTGCGATTGGCACTTTACACCAGCTTGGGGTTCTGCCCCCTTACACAGGCTTGTGGTCACACACGCTGAGTGCCTCAGCCAGGGTGGGCCTGGGGCTTCCGATCTCCAAAGCTCCAGAGAGCAGGTGGTAGTTCTGAGTCCCTCCCAGGGCACTTTAGCCAGAAACGTGACCAGTATCTCTAAGGGGTGGGCACTCAGAGCCTCCCTGTGTGACCAGTAGCTTCGCGCTGGGTGCTGGTCTTGACAATGTAACCAGGGATGGAGCTGGGATCTGGGATTTGGGATTCCCCAGCCAGCCAGAATCACATATAGTGGAGCAGCCGTGGTCTGGCTGCAATGTCTGGCCCTGTGTGGGACCAAATGTCCCCAAGCCTCATACCAGTGCAGCTGGAAGTGGGTGGGGGGGGAGTGCAGGAAGAAAAGTAATAGTCTTTTTGGGAAATTCAAGTTCAGAGAATCTCAGGGATCCACCTGTCAGTCATCATCTTCAGGTCGCCCCCCTATTTGGGCTTTTTCTTGGTTATTCCAGCTAGGGGGCCCATCAATATTGTTTATCCTTTCAAAGAAGCAGCTCTTTGTTTTGTTGATTTTTTTCTGTGTTATCTTTGTCTTCTCTGTCACATATTTGGACATTTACTTTGGTGATTTGGATTCTTCTGCAGAACTTAGGGTTTTGGTGGTTTTGTCTATTCACCTCCCTTAGGTAGTTTGTTAGTCTGTTAACTTGTAATCTTTCTATTTTCTTGATGTGTGTTCACATATATAAATTCCTCTCTTACTACTGATTTCACAGCATCCCAGATGTTTTGCTAAGATGTTTCTTTGTTTTCATCTGTTTCCAGGAATCTTTTAATTTCTGCTTTGATTTATGTGTTAACCCAGGAGTTGTTCAGCATCATGCTATATATTGTCCATTTTTGTGTGGGTTTTGGGGGAATTTTGTTGGTGCTGATATTTATTACTATTCCACTGTGGTCTGAGAAGGTGACAGTATTTCAATCTTATGAAATTTGTTTATGTTTGATTTATTACTAAAGATGTGGTCACTATTGGAGTATATCCCATGTGATGATGAGTAGAATATCTGTTCTGTAGTTGTTGGGTAGAGTGCTCTGTAGGAGTCTATTTAGTCCATTTGGTCACACATCAAGTTGAGGTTCTGGATTTTCTTGTTGATTTTTTGCATGATGATCCATCAGCTTGATAGGGTGGTATGTAATTCACCACCTATGATGGTGTTAGAGTCAATATCTTTTTTTTAATTTTTCTTAATAGCTACTTTATAAAAGCTGGTGCTCCTGTGTTGAGTGCATATATGTTTAAAATGGATATTTCTTATTAATGGAGTGAACCTTTTCTCATTAGGCAGTGTCCTTCTATATTTTTTTAATTATTGATAGCTTGAAAGTTGTTTTGTATGGTTTTAGGATCACAACTCCTGCTTTCTTTTTGCATTCCATTTGCCTAAAACTTTGTTTTCCATGCTCTAACTTTGAGTCTGTGGGTGTCCATTATGGTGAGGTATGTCTCCTTGAGGCAGCATATTGATGGGTTGTGTGTTTTTGTTTTGTTTTGTTTTGTTTTTACCCAGTTTGACATTCTATGTCTTTTCAGTGGTGCATTTAGTTCATTCATATTAAGGCTGATTATTGAGATGTCGGTGTTTATTCTTGCCATGGGGCTCTATAGTGGTTTTTATTGTTGTTGTTTATTTGTTTGTCAGTTTTCTTTTGATATCTGTGTTTATATATGTGTGTGTTTTCAATCTTGCAGCCATAATGTATGTTGTGCTTTTTCTGTGTTTTCCTGCATTCTTGGGATGAGCATGACTGTTCCCTTTTTTTCTTTCTCCTGTGGGCTAAGGATAGTCTTTTTTTAGGGACAGTGATGAATGATCTTCCAGGGTAAGAAATGGATTTTAATGAACATTAACAAAGTCTACCTAGCACAAACAAATTCATTAATAGGTAACTGTAAATTGATTATGCTGAATCTGCATAAAGGAATATCAAGCAACTATTCAAGAAAAAATGAAAATGTACTGAATGTATTGTTAGAGAAAGATCCCCAAGAGGAATGTCATTTGAAGGAAGTTAAGAGCAGCATGTATAATATGTTATTTTTGTGAAGAAAAAAAGAATGAGGAGATAAAAGTTCTCATTCTTACTCTCTTAAATAATCATAAATAAAGTCTGGAAGAATACACCAGAAACTAAGGAGACTGGTAATGTATAGATGTGGGAAATTGACTAAATGAGAGATAAGAAGAGATAGTGGACTATTAATTTTATAACTTTATATTTTACCTGTATATTTTATATTTTTTGCATTTTGAGCCACGTAGATTTACTTTCTATTCAAAAGTTAAGTTATTAAGCTAATTTTAAGGAAGAAATTATTTGTTTTGCTTGTATATGTACAACTATCTGTTGGTTAGCATATTTCTGTTAGTCACATCACAGAGAATGTCAATTTGTTTAAAACACCTGGCATTCAATATATCTTTCACTTTGACAATTATTTTAGGTTCTTTACTATGATACTATAATATTCAAATAACCTCTTTAAGTAACAAGACTTCCCAAACCATTGTCCCTATTATTTTACTATTTACTTCGTGTGTTTGCGTGTCTTTATGTGTTTGTTGAAGTCTGATTCTGTTGCCCAGACTAGAGTGCAGTGGCACAATCACAGCTCATCCAGGGCTCTGGCTCTCCTTCCTTCTCAGTCTCCAGAGTAGTTGGGATTACAGGAGCATGCCACCACTCCTGGCTAATTTTTTGATTTTTTTTTTTTTTTGTAGGGACAAGATCTTGCTATTTTCTCCAGACTGGTCTTGAACTCTTAGGCTCAAGCAAGTCTTCCACCTCATCCTCCCAAAGTGCTGGAATTATAGGCATAAGCAATCATCTTGGCCAAGGCCTTGGTGTTTTATAAAAATTAACCATGTTGTAGTATTTGTTCACTTTGGGTGTCCATGTATTAGTTTCTAAAATTTTCCACTGAATGATGCACAGAATGAATTTCAGGTGTTTAGCTATCATTGGAAACTTACTCTGGAATTCTTTTAAAATTCCAAATAAGATAGCTCCAAAGTCAATTATTCCATTTGCAAATTTTTATCTTAAAATATTTTGCTATATGTAAAGTGTCAATAATGTATCTTTTCTGGTACATCTTTATTTTAAAGCCTCATGAAAAAATAATTTGCTATAAAATTCATTGTTAAACAAAGCCTATGCCACTCAATAATCTGAGACTGGACTTGGAAGTCTATGTGCATTTTTAACCACTCTCAAACTGAGTATATTACTTCAGTACATTGTTTTAAATACATTCAATACATTTGTTTCTTTAAATTTCAGACATGTTTCCTTATTATCTAGCAATATGTGCCAAATAAATCATCCAGCTATTATTTAATATTAATATATATTTTAAAAATTTTTTACTTAGCTGGAAAAACATCTTTCTTCAAGGGAATATAATGTTTTGATTTTTGCTTCTAAGAAACTTTTAAATAGTGTTCTAAAAACATAATTCATTTAGTGAAAATTTTCTACAGCACACATTTAGTGTTGCCTAAATTTTAACTATTTCAAATGAAATAAATAGTAGACATTTATCTTAAATTGCATGTACATAGCTTTTCAAAATTCTACTAATCATGATGACTTCATACTACAATTAGCTTAACGTTGTACATAAGTAGGCAAGCTTATCATTAGCAATAGACTACTAAGGAATTTTCTTAACAGTTTTTTAAGCTTTAAACACATTTATTGTTATATTTTAATTTTATCGCATAGCTAAAAAAGAGGCCATTCTAAAATTAGATGAAGGATCGTCAAGGTTTTGTTGTTCACTTGTGTTTATATCATTAATATTATATGTAATGTGATGTGGAATATGTAATGTGAGTGTAAATTTGATTGTTACTACAATCCATAAATTTATATAACTGAGCAAAAGAAACTGCAATGACTTTCAGTGAAAGCTGCCCTTATGTATGTAACTAGAAATTACTTTTTCCTTACAACAGCTAGGAGGGACATTAGAAACAAAACTGTCTCATCTTATAGATCAAGAAACAGTGTTCCTGTCAATCCATATACTAATATATTTTAACATTTAGTTAAAAATAAAAATAAGTAAATAAATGTTATATCCCCTTCCCAATAGCTCCCTTTTGCTTTTACCAATTGCTACCAATCCATATACCCCAGTATGAAGACCACAGCTCCAATTATGATTAGGGAATCTATTCTGCTAGTGTTAGTTATACCTTGAAAGAAACTCATTTTACTGAAGGTTAAGTAATTATTAAAAGCATGTATATAACCTTGTCTTACTTTTTTCTGTGAACTTGTCCAATAGATTCAAGTCCTATTACTTTATTAATAGATTAGCTACTTTACTAATTTATTGGCTACAAATATTTGTAAGACTATAACAAATACCAGCCAACACTTAAGTATAAGTAGTAGAACAAAAGTAAATCTCATTATTAAAAATGCTTCTGAGTGAAACATATTTTCACATAAAAACAAATCTGCAATCTAGATTTACTTTGCATAAATTTCTTTCTTTCTTTCTTTCTTTCTTTCTTTCTTTCTTTCTTTCTTTCTTTCTTTCTTTCTTTCTTTTTCAAGATGAGGTCTCACTATATTGGCTAGGCTGATCTTGAAATCCTGGCCTCAAGCAATTTTCAGCCTCCCTAGAAGTTGGGATTACAGGTATGCACACATACCATCATCCCAGCTCAAGTTAGACTGCATGCAGGTGATGTTTGGGCCTCCAACTGGCCCTCACTTACCCTGGTTTAAAAGTTAATCTTCTAAATAAATAATGTTTGCCTCTTTATAGATAGAAAAAGTTTATATAGATTAATCTTTAAAATGTTACTATTACTAACAATTATCTTAATTTGACACAATTCAATGATAGTTTTAGTGGTGGCTGGTATTATTAGATGACTTATCTTTTTACTATATAGTCTAAGGTAAACTTAAAAAACAATTTTTACCTTCTCCCTTGACAGTATCTGGTGAGGTTTCTTACTCCTCTTGTATCATTGTTTTGGACACTAGTGATGAAAGACCCCTCTTATGCTTTTCAATTACCACTAAGCTAGGAAACAAAGTAGTCAATCTTCTTACTTTAAATATATATATATGACTATATTGGACTCTGAGATAATAAGCCTCTTCCTTTCTAATAATGTTTTTGGCTAAAAGTTCATTATTTAGTGTCATTTACTTTATGCTGAATTTATCAAAGAAATCTTGTGATGATTATTTTGGTCACCTAGAGATATTTTTTGTATCTTATTTCAGAGTTTAAAGACATTTATTAGATACTTAAAATTTTTGGTAACTCAACTTTGGGTAACTGCTAAAAAATTAATGCATTTTCAAAAACGTTTCCACATTGTCTGATTCGTCAAAAGGAATTATAATAATATTCTTTTTTATGTTTTCTTTTTCTCTCAAAAACTATAAATTTTATTCATCTTGATGGTCCTGCTATGACTTTGCTTTTTTGTTTATAATATTCCTGTTTTATTATTCTGAATATCAAGGCACATATTTATGCAGAAAATAGTTTCATTTCACCTATCCTACACATGCAGAAAAACTATTTAAGAGCAAAACATTGAAGTCTCAGTAGTAGAATAGCAGAATACTGACTGGGGCTTTAAATAGGGACTTTCATTTTCATTTCACAGAGCCTTGTAATCATAACAAAGTTCTATTGACTGTGGTGAAAAGTAATATTTACTTAGTCATTGCTTTCATAGCCAGGTACACTGGTACTTGATTTCCTTCTATCTAAAGTCATCATTAAATGTGTACTTGTGGATATTTTCCAGACTTCTCACTGAACGTTATTCAGGGAATAGACTATGAATAAAATAAGTTGATTTATTAATCAACACATCAACTTCAAAATATCCAAAAGTAGTTATGTATCTTATGATAAATTTTCTATAACAATTTTTGAGTTCTACACAGATTTATCCAATTATAAATTCCAGCCTTCCTGTCTTCATCAATATTAGATGCAATAAATTTTAGTTTTATTCTAAGAAGCATGTAATATTTTTATTTACATACTTATGCTTTGTAAAACAACATGTTGTACCATAATCTCGTCTGGTAATAACCCCCAGTTGTATTTATCAAAATCTAAATGCTTTGATTTCCTTCATGAATGTGAGCAAAAACTTTATAGGCAATATGAAACATGGAAGCTAAGCAAAGATTTCCTTGTTCAGATATTTTCCTTAAGCAAGATGAGTAATAAAACTGAGTAATATATATTGCATTTGAAATTATATAAATTTTAATGCCTACAAGTGAAATAATTTTTCTCTAATATCTTATAATTATATTTATTGGAAAATGAAAAATCATCATATGATATTCAGTGATAAATTATGAAATGATTTTCAGTCTGGATGGGTCTAATATTTATAGAATATAGTATTTTATACAAACATGTCTTTCTCTGTTTCCAGAATAATGTAACATTTTCTGAAGTATGAATGACATTTAGAATTGGAAAATATTCTCTTTAGAATGAAGTGATTCTTTTACATGTATTTTGAGTTTAGAGGATAAAAATCTTTGCTTTAGCCCACAAAGATTGTCTTTTCCTACACACTTCTTGGTTATATTATTGTAATTTAAAAAGAGATTCTGGAAATAGAAGCAATAAAACTGTTCTGTGTGCATGCTGTGAAATTCTCACCACAAGACTTTAAATTGAAATTGATCAACAGGCAGAAAGAACCACTTTTTTTCTTCAAAGACATGAGGACTTGTTCAGTAAGAGGGAAAAGTCTAGCAGCATCATCTGAAAAAGACATGTTGAATGTACCTGTAATCCCTGCTCCTATCAGTTCTACTCCTATCATCAGAACAGGACAAGGAAGGAAAACATGCATGTGACAAAGCAAGTGTAAGTTTACATATAAGCTAACCTAACTGCCTGCAATAAATATCTTAAAAAGATAAAATCATTTCATTTCTACATTTTGTGGTTCGAAAGTTCAAAAAAATTTGCGCTTAAAATATCAACTATATTTTTCAGTCTCCTACATGTAAAACTAGAAATAAGCTTGCTTTTGTCTTGAAACTAAATTTAGGACTTGCTTAAAATGTCTGAGTCCATCCTCATTGGGTAGGGAGATACTTGCACCTAAAAGGGAGGAAAAATTTTTTTGGTAAACATTTATGGTAAAAATGCATTCTATTTAGCCCTTGAATAATCAAAAAGTATTTTAATAAGAAATATGCATTTAAAAATTCTAATCTGATATTCAAATTAATGTAAACCTTTTTTATATCTGGTAATCATTCTGCACTGTGCACTTTCAGATGTGGTAACTAAAGGAAAAGATCAATTAACTAAAACTGTGAATGTTTCCATGCATCCATTTGACACTTTTCAGGAACGACTTGCTTAAATTCTGGAGTGTGAAGTAGTTGTGAATGCATAAAAGGAGAAAAGCATACTTAAGAATTTAGACAAATAAAATGACTAGATAGGACAATTTGAATATGAGGTATCTCTAGGAGGAGATGAAAGTGCCACCAAAGTGGAATGGTTGACTACACCAAGATATTAAATTAAATCCTAAGGAAGTGTTTTGAGTAGACAAAATAACATAAAAACAGAAGATAATCTTGGAACCACATAGAAGAAGGCTGGTTTGATGTTCATTGGAGAAAGGCTCATAGAACTGAGTAAATTCTCACAAGTGCTGATGTAAGACAATTCTGCCAACGCAGCCTGCTTCTTTCAATCCCCCATGCGTCTCAGACCATAACAAGACAATGCCTTGCTACCCTTCTAATACCACACACTACTCACTTCTCACACTGGAGCCTTACTGTTGCCTCTGATCAATTAAACTCACAGGTACCTCTTGATAAACAGGCTACAATCTAGATCACATTTACTTGCTAGCTGGCTGCGGTTACCATAATGTTATGGAATCTCACTGCCCCATGGCCACTTAGAGTGGTCAGGTAACATCTCATGAAAATTGTAATGCTCTTTGGCGTTAACATTAGCCAGTAATAGAAGGGAGACAAGAAGAACCAAATATCTTTTCTCTTTTCTTTTCTGTGTAACCAACTGTGTTTTCTTACAAAGCCAGGTCAGTTCTGCAATGCACAACCTTGACTGCTTCTCTGCCTTGCCATCCTTTTGTTCTCACTTTAGTTTCCATAAAATTACCTTCCACACACCCACATATATATTCAACAAAAGCAGTAGGTATGTTTTATCTTATGTTCTTCTTGTAGGAAATCTAAATTGAAAGGGCATAACATGGATTTCATTTGCCCAATGAGCAGTCATTTTAATATTGCCTAAATCTCATTTTTTTTTAGCAGTTCACTTAACTTACCCTCTCATCACTAGCCAAGAGCAGAACCAGTTTCTCAGAGGTAGCTACTGATACTTGCTTTACAATGCCCATCTCCAGCTAGCTTTTCTATTTCAAGTATTTTCCTCCACCCATAAGACCCACGTTAACCTAATCAGCCCTTTGTGATCTCCATGACACAGACCCCACCACCGTGGCAGCACATGGCAGCAATCATGTGACTAACCCACCCATCTGCCTGCTATCACCTGACCTCAGTACCTGCACTTACCTGTGTTTTCGTGATGATGTGGAGCAGACCACCATCCAACCACCTTAATGACCAGCCCCATCAAAGGGGAATGTTTAAAAGCATTCAACCTGGAACAGTCATTCGCCATGGCCCTACTAGACTCTGGTGTGGTCAAGTGCTCTTTGAGCTATGGCTATTGCCATGTTTCCTGACTTTGGCCCCCTTTCCTACGTTGGGGAGGTAAATCTCACCTCTCTCTCTCATTTACTTTCTAAATAAACTGTATTTTCTAATTTAACTTCTGTGCAAGTCTTTGCTTCTTTCATGTGGCACCAGATCATACACCATACCACCACAACCCCAGTGGGCCTGACCTTCTGGAGGTCCTTGCTGGGAGTGTGACATAATATAAATAATCCAGAAGAAGTGTCAGAAAAAATAGAAAGTAGCCTTTACCTTTTGCAACAATTTCTTGGAACTATGCAAAGATGAAAGGGGTAAAATAGCAAAATAGAACGAGTAAGAAATTATGCAAACGGGAATAGAACAAGAAAAATAAGAACTCGACACTCAACCATACAACTGAACAGTTGTAGAAATTAAAATATTAACTAAGTTGCTTTACTTTGGATCAGAACTTGACAGCATGAGTTAGCAAACCTGTGAGAGAATTTACTATAGTTCTTAAGAAATTGTCTAGGTTCCTAGAACTTTTGGTATTGTGCTATACATGTTTTTAATGTGATTAACTGTTAAGTAAATATAATCTGATCATGACTTTTAATTTTATTGCTGTGAACATGAAGAAAAAAAGAGGAAAAGTAAGCCAGTTGAATTTTAACAATATTGATGATGGGTGTATGTGTGTGATTTTAAAAGCTGTTTCTAATGTCTCCAAATTTAAAACAGGCACTATATGACCATGATACACTTATAAACAAGCCAAAATATCTAAGTTGTTTATTTTCTGTATGCAAGTAGTCATGTATGACAAAGGTTTCAACTTTAATTTTCTTCCTTGTGTATCGTGATGCAAAGTATTTGCTAGGAGACTTGAAAATATTTTCAAATACTTTCTATGAAAAAAATACATAATATATGATAATTTTGCCTGGAAATACCAAAATAAAATAATGATAAATACATTCTTAGAAGGTTGAATAAACTCATACTTATTAAGAATTAGCCAATTCTCATGAAGCTAGCAAAGCCATCAAGGCAGAGTAAAATGGATTAGCTCTTTTAAAACACACACATTACCTTAAATTAATGTAAGAGCAACTTAGTGGTTGCTTTGAAAGTTAAAATACACATTTAAGACTTCACTCCAGGTTTGTTACAGTCTAGTGACTAAAATACTCATAGTATAGAGGATAAAAGCAATGTAGTTGCCTAGTGAAAGACAGTTGACACAATGTCATAGCTGAACACACCCAAATAGTACAGAGAAATAAATAGCTACACAATAGCCAGAAATTATCCACTACTCTATGACACTGTGACATAAGTCCAAAAACAAGGAAAAAAGAAAATAATCATCATTTAAAAACACTAATATTAGAAGTAGTGAGTGATGGGAAATCCTTTTCTCCTAACCAGAATAGATTTTGGAGGCGAGACAAAATGAAACACAACATATTTAGTTTTCAATTTCCAGAATAAGAGTCCACAAAACCTTAACATCTTCAATACTATGGGCATACGAATGTAAACCTTAAAATTATTTTTTAAATGTTTTGAGAAGATTATACGTGCGAATACCAAGGGAATGAATATTATATTTCTCATTTCTAAAAGAACAAGTGTTTGTGAGATTATTTATGAAGATTAGGAAAGTTAGCATTACCCAATTATCATGCACTATTTAAGATTGGTTACTCTCAATTAAACAATCCTGTCTCTAAAATGCAATGCCCCAAATGCATGCTATTAATTAAAAATTCATGTAAATGTATTGATTAAATGCTTTCCCTAATGCTTACTGAGTTTCCATCAAAGGTAGAAGCGGGTTATATCTAGCTAAGAGGAAAGAATGTGCCAAGGTAGATAACCACACTGAAATTTCAATATAGTAGAAGTGACCTGGCAACATTGAAATGGAATAATGACTAGATCCTTCAGAATGTCATATATGTCATAACGTTGCATATGGCTTTATTCTACCCATTGTGACTCTCAGCTCCTTCTGTCAAATTATCACAGGCTGTAAATAAAGCAGAGATTGTATGTTACCAAAGACCTACCCAAAACATACCAAAATAGATACAAGTACAAGGCATTGACTATATTTATTCTTTACCTCATTACATCATCATTTTATTTATGTGGTGATGTTTTCTCTATTTTCATCATAACTTGCAATATTTTCTTATTATAATACTTAATAGAATGGTTTCCCTTAAGACTGAGAAAAAAGCAAGGACACCATCCCTCCCTACTCCTATCCAACATTGTACTGGAACTCCTGACTAGTGCAGTAAGACAAGAAAAAGAAATAAAATCATACAGACTAAAAAGGAAAAAATAAAACTGTCTTTATTTGCAGATGGCATGATTGTGTAGGTAGAAAACAAAAAAAATTGACAAAAGAACTAAGAGAACCAATAAGTGAGTATAACAATGTCACAGGATACAAGGTCAACATGCAAAACTCAATTGCTTTCTTATATACCAGCAATGAATAATTGGAATTTGACATTTAAAAACCAATACTATTTCAATAGCAACAGTAAAGTAAAATAATTAGCATACAGAGAACAAAGTATATACAATATCTATTTGCAGAAGACCACAAGATACTGATGAAAGAAATGACAGCTCTAAATAAATGAAGAGATCATGCATGTCTATATCTAGAAATACCCAATATTGTTAAAACTTCAGTTCTCGATTTCATGTGTAGATTCTTCAATACAATCAGTCAAAATTTCAGCAAACTATTTTATAACTATCAATATGCTGAATCTAATGTTTTCATGAAAAATCAGAAGACTTAGATCATAAAACACAATTCTTAGGAAGAAAAGAAGTGGAAGGATTTACACTACCCAATATTTGAAGACTTTCTATAAAACTATAGTAATCAATTAGTGTGGTATTGACAAAAGAAGAAATACACAGATGAATGGAACAGAATAGAGATATCAGTAACAGACCCATACAAATATAGGCAGCTTATTCTCATTAAGGAGCAAAGGCAATTAAATAAAAACAAGATAGATGCTCATAAAAATTGAACATCCATCTGCAAAAAATAAACTTAGACATGACATAAAATTGAACCAAAATAGATCAATACTGTACAAAAGTAGATAAATATCAATATAAAATAAAAAACTATAAAACTTTTAGAAGAAAACATCAGAGATAATCTATGGTGCCTTGGTGAAGAGTTTTAAGATAAAACACCAAAAGCATGACCTATGAAATAATATATTGATAAGCTGAACTTTATTGTAATTCTAATATCTTTTCTGTAAAAACCACTTATAACAGAAAGTAAAGACAAGCCACAGATGGGGAGAAAATATTTGCAAAATGGATAGCTAATAATGAATACATATCCAAAATATAGAAAGAGCAAAAACAATAGAAAGCTCAAAAATAATGGAACAACTCAATTTTAGAAAATGATCAGAAGAAATTTATGACAAAAGAAGACATATAGAGGGAAACAAGTGTGTGAAAATATGTTCAGCATCATTTCTCATTAGGAAATTGCAAATTTGAAATGCTATGAGATACCATGTCATACGTATTTCAGAATGGGAAAATCCAAAGACATGACAATAACAATTGATAGTGAGAATTCAGGGCAACAGAAACTCTCATTCACATCTAGTAGGAATCTGAAATGTTTCAGTCACATTGGAAGACAGTTTGGCAGTGTCTTACAAAACTAAATTTTGTTTTACCATATGATCTGGCAATAGTACTCTATGATATTTACACACGATTAGAATACTTATATCCACACAAAAACCTTCACATGAATGTTTACAGCAGTTTTACTCACAATCACCCCAAAACAAGAATTAAATAAACTGTCCTTTAATAGGCAAATGGATAAATAAAATGTGATCTGTTTACACAATAAATGATACTCAGTGATAAAAATGCATGACCCATCAAGTCATATCAAAACATGGATAAATCTTGATAGCACATTGCAAAGAAAAATCAACTCTAAAAAGGCTGTATACTATATGATTTCATTTACATGGCATTCTAGAAAAGCAAAATTATAGACAGTGAACAAATCAGTGACTGATAAAAGTTCAAGAGTGGGGTGGCCTAGAAGGTTAAATGGATGAACCAGAATTTTTTTAGGGTGATTAAGATATTTTATATGGTAATTTAATAGTGGATTAATACACTATCCTTTTGTAAAACTATTAAAACCTTATAGTACAAAGAATAAACCTTAATTAAGAAAGTATTTTTTAAAATTATTTAGGAAGCAAGGACCCCCAGAATGAAATATAGACTATGACTCAAAAATAATCTAACTTCAGTAAAAATATATAAAGCAATTTGAATGAAGGAGAAGGCTGCTGATCTAAGTAACCTTGGAAATGGATGGATTCTATATAAATAAAGACAAAAAGAACTATATGTAAGCACTGTCCTTTAGTTGATAAAGTTGCTTTCTATGGAATTATGAGTGAACCATTCTGAAGCTACTATGTATTTGTAATGGAATTAAACTAATGCACAATGCATGATGGAAGTCAGGTTTCTCAATGTTGGAATTCAAGTTTACAGAAAAGCAAGAGGAGAAACCTGCAGTGATCCTTGTGATAATGGATTACAACTGAAGACATCAATATAGAACCATGTTAGTTTAATATAGATGCAGATACATGTGTGTATATACATTGGTTACTATTCACAAATGGATTTTTACTTTGTCAACTGAAATGACCTAGAAAATGGCACCCCAATGGCAACAAGCACATATAACAATCAGATCTTTTCTTCTAATACCATTTTTCAATAAAAGAAACTGGGTCTCCTTGGAGGAATGAGTAATTCCCATGCTGAGGCAGGGAACATACAATATGAGCTTGGACCATTTTGTAATGTCAGAAGTAAAGAAGTGCTTTTAAAAAAACCTACAATAATAGGAGTATGTGAAAGAGACACAGGAGAAAATTTTTTAAATCTCCCAGTTGTAAAAGCTAAAACAATTTGAGAAACTAAATAAAGCAATGTTTGATTATAACTCAAAAAATAAAAAAAATATGTAAGTACATACTGAAATAAAAAGAATTGAATGAATACATAAATGGAGAATAGATAATTATCCTTTTCAGAAGATTTCTATATAATTCATGTAGCTATTTCATTTTCAAGGAGATGGAGCAAAGTTATTCAATTCTTAAATTTGTGCTACTTAATGAGCTCCTTCTACAGAGAACAGTGAGAAAAAAGAGTACCTTTACAGTGGAAAAACTGACAAATAGTACCTCAGCCAGATGACAAAGGTCAACATCAACAGTCATAAATGATGGTGATAGTATACATCTTTGCTACAACATGATAAGTCTGGTATTTACCTTCTGTGGTCTTCCTTCCTAAAACCCATAATTTCAGTATAATCATGAGAAAAACATCAGACAAATCTCAATTGAGAGACAGTCCAAAATATCTAGCTAGTACCCATCAACACTGCCAAGGTTATCAAGCACAAAAAGCCTAAGAAGCTGTCAAAACCAGTGGAGTCTAAGGAGATATGACGATTAAATGTAAAGTAATATCCTGGATGGGTAACATAACAAGAACATTAGGTAAAAACTAAGCAAATATAAACAAAGTATAGACTTTGGTTTATAATAATACACAAATATTGATTCATTAAGTGAGACAAATGTATTATACTAAGGTAAGAGTTTAATAGCTAGGAGTAAAACTCTGTATTATCTTCACAACCTTGCTTTTAACCCAAACTATCATTAAAAAGTTCATTTAAAAATTCATAGGCTATACAAACATGTATTTCTCAAATCTTTCAATGAGTCACATTTAACTAAAAATGTATTCATTTACTCCCCAGAGAAAAGACAATCTAATATTATGCCTAAAATTGCATCCAAATTCAAACCTAAAATTTTGGAGCACATTTTTTTGTGTGTAGCAAACTGTAGATGCATAAGAGCTTCCCAACATTGATTGCATGACATAATATGCAGAGTGGTTAAAATCATAATCTTTGGAAACAAATTACCCATTTGAATTCTAGCTCTATTGCTGACTAATCCCTTCATTTAAGGAAGTGAGACTGTTTTGCAGTGATTGCTATAGAATGTAAACAATTACAATTTTTTAAATGTACAGTTTTCCTGTCAATACAAATTCTTACAAGGTTTAGTAGTCATTGAGACAATTTACATGTGGTTCATTTCAGAGGGCTTGTATCTCACTTCTTATATCTATGACTTGATCTGAAGGCTGTTTTTGTTAGCAACAGATTTTGGTATTCTTGTCAATCTACCACCGTACTTAGTTCCCCTTTCAAGAGCTCAGCTCAACATCCTCAGTCTCGGTTTCTAAGAAAGCGCAGAGTAGACTGGAATGAGTAATGACACTCCCACCTTACCTCAGAGCTATATCCTGTTAGATGGTTCTTCCAACTTTGACAATTTTTAGGTATGTTAAGCAGGGAATATGACACAGAAAAAGATGGCAAGAGATCTGGTAGACAGAATGGTAAATAGATTGTCTACTAGTAAATTGTTGAATCAAGAAGTAAAGCTCTAGCTGGGCTTGGTGGCTCAGCCTGTAATCCTACGCCTTTGGGAGGCTGAGGTGAGTGGATTGCCTGAGCCCGCGGGTTCGAGACCCGCCTGGGCAGCGAGACCTCATCTCTACAATAAATCAAAAAAACCAACCGGGCGTGGTAGCACATGCCTGTAATTCCGGCTACTCGGAAGGCTGAGGGGGAACGATCGCCAGAGCCCAGCAGGCGAGGCTGCGGTGTCTGGGAGCGGCCACTGCACTCCAGTCTGGGCAACAGAGTGAGACTCCAACTCAAAAAAAAAAAAAAAGAAGGAAAGCTCTAAAGGTCTAGGCCTACATTAAGGGACAGTCCCTAAAAATAGGAATACAGACAGCCACATCTGAAATACCCTATTCAAAATGAATAAAAATGTGCGTACTCTGACAAAAAGATACTGAAACTAAAGCTAAACAGGCAAAACCAGGAGGTGCCCACTGCTATTCCCTGACATTATTATCTAAAGTTTTATTAAATAAAATATTGTGAAATCTAAGCCTTGGATACTTTATTCCCATTCTTTTGGGAAGTAGGAACTGAAAGTCCACCTGCTTCTATTTATGCTGCTCAAGTTCCTACTACTATCATGTATTTGAAAATAATCATTTGTTCATACCACTCCACTGACTCCCAGGAACAATATGAGGACTCATTAGGTTACAGCTTTGAATCTCATGGAGTATTTATGAAGATAGTGTCATTTAAATAAAATTTGCAGTGTTATTTTCATTGAATAAATTGTGGTGTGACCTGTGTTCTGAAAATTTCCACTTGTTCCACTTTACAGTTAATGATAAAATGTCATTCAAGCTGCAATTGAAAAAAGATTTAAGCAGATGTTAAACTAAATAAACCATAAGAATTATTATCTGAAGTGACTGATAGGGAAAAAGAGCAATGAAAATAACTCTAGCAAGGAACAAAAAATGATATAAATTTCTAAAAGAAATAATTTTTCAATAAAAATTATAAAGCAGAAATATGTGTATTTTCACACATAGCTCAGAGATCACATAAGTGCCAAAATAAGTGACAGTTTCTGAAATAGATGTGTTTTTTATGAAAAGCAAAGTAGTAAAACAAACAAAATAGATGCATAAAATGGGTAAATTTTCAGTGTATTAGTTATTGCTGCCTCAGGGCAGCTATAAATTACAACTTGTTTTTTAATTTTTTTTTAGCATTCATGAATATATTCTGTATCAGTTCTTTTTTTTGCAACTCTTGTGATTTGACTGTGTGCTGATTTATAATCTTCAGAGAACATTATAAATCAAAGAGTACCAGATATTTGGATGGAAAAGATTCATATAAAAATAAAATGTAATTGTGATAAGATACTAACTTTGGGAAAATCATCTTTTTTAAAAAAGCCAAAACAAGTATAAGTTTTTATTTTATCTCCCCTTTTTCAACCGTTCTTTTTAGCAAATATAAAACATTTTGTTTTTGCTTTTTTCTTCAAAAATGGACAGTACTATGTGCAATGGCTAGGAAAGTTGAATTTAAATGACAAAATTTCAGCTCATCTAGCCACACCTTCTTCATAGCTTCATAACTCTACAGTGAAAACATGTGTGATGAGATATAGAAAGCAACTGTAGATTGAAATTATGTAATAGTATGGTAATAACTCTTTAAGCAGAAGAGTCATTGTACTGTGTAAACCTAGAGTCCTGAACATTTCAACCTAGTCTCCAAAGATAACAGAGAACCAAGCAGGGAATAGAACAGTTACCCCAAAGTTTATGCACCCTAAAGTTATTACCTGGCATCAATTTGTGCGTTTGGAATTGAAGTAAATTTTGTAAGGGTTTTAAAAAAAAAAGAAAGTTTAATTCATCCCGTTAGCAGAAAATCAATACTTAGAACTGAACTTTAAATAACTGCCAAAAGTATAGATTGTAAGAGAGTAGTAAGCTAAAGTCAACTCTACAATTAATGCATCACTCTTAAGATCTCCAAGAATTCTATTTCTCAAGGATGCCACAATGGAAATGAATTCAAAACCAGGCAAACGACAGAACAAGAAGGCCAAGAACAGAATCAGAAGTAATAAGCATAGCCACTTGAACAATATCAAGCAAAAAGAATCAAAATTAATATGCACAGACCACAGTGTGTTTATACATCTATGTTACCTATAAATATAGTTTACTATATATTTTGCTTACGGAAAATGGTAGTAAATTTATAGAGTTTATTTTATATATGACATTAGCCCTCAACCAAATCTTTTGTTATCTTCATTAAATAAAAAATAAATGAATCCATTTGGTTGTGGTGATAGACAAGGCCTTCTTTGCTGATAGGCTGTATAATCTATATTTTATAAATGATGAGAGAAAGTCTGCAGGCTTGAGGAAATGGTGACTTGTTCTAAAGTCAAAGACTCTGGATTAATGAAAAGATGATCACAGAAGAAAACAGCAGAAATGATCAATGAATTAATAATAGCAGCAAATAATGGAGTAACCACAAAATCAGAGCCAGAGCTGATTTAGAGGCTTACTTCTGCCATTATAAGAAAGTTCCCTACTGTCCAATACAGGTTGCCATAAGCGTGTATAACAACTCTAAGTCACACTGCATTTTTCAGCTGCTTTTTACAAATTATAGATTATGGTAGATTGATGGTGCCAAAATGGGAAGATTTATGAAAGACATTGTCTAATAAGGAGATTCTTTTGAAAATATTGTTATAATACTATAGGAAAGTGTTTGGAAGTAGCAGGATGCTGCCAAGGGTGGAGGCATATAATATCAATAAGGGTAGCTTATATCAAACCAGGTACAGCAGGGACCAAAAGGTGGCCCAAACGTTACCTGTACGATGACTACTTATCTACCTAATTCTGAATTGTAACCCATATCTTTAAAATGAATAAATAATAAAGCTTTTAAAAAAATTTTTAAAGAAAATATTTTTTTCCTGTGAGTAGATCCACTTTTGTGAGTACACACAGGTTAGTGAATTGTCATGAAATTCAAAAAGTAAGCGGGATAGACTTTAGCTTCACTACGTTTTCCTATAGCCTTATGTTTTAATTTTCTTATAGCCTATCACATACAAGAGGAAAAATGCTAAACTAAATTAAAAGCTACTTCATCTGGTTTAAGTACCTAAATTATTTGTATATAAGTAATTTTACCTGCATTTTTGAGTTCAAAAATAATCAAGTAATGTACAGTTACTTTTTCCTTCATAAATTACCTATTTTGTACAGGCATAATTGTAATGGATCTATTATACTTATATCAGTCAAAAATTGGCATAAATATAGAAATGTATAAATTTATATCTGATAGAAACTCTAAAAGAAAATAGATTTTCGTAATCTCTTGACCTTACCTTTTCTCTCTGCATATACAACTGATAGCCATGTAGGAAAAGCAACTTTTTAAAATCAAATTTAAAATGAATAGAAATCTAGTTTTTTACAATAATTATTTCTTACAGTTAACAACTGTATAAAAACAAGGCTACTATTCTTCTATGTTGATTTTCCTCCACTGCGTTATCAGCTCTGGAAGACAAGGAACCAGTTCTTATATGAATGTAACTCACAATCATTTAGTATAGAGCCCAGAATCACCTACATGTAAAATAAATGTTTATTGAGATGACAAATATAAAATTGTATTTGACATGAATTATTAAAACTGTTTTACTGTGAAATGTGACACATTCAGAAAGGAAAGCAAAAAAAAAATGCACAGTTTAAATTATTATAAAACAAACACTCAAATCATAACCTAGGCCAAAATACATCTTGCATATCAATTCTTTTTCTTTCCTCTAAGTGTAACTATCACGGTAACCATTTTTTATTTATACTTTTATCACCAAAGAATGCAACTGTAAACTCTATTGTATAGTTGTGGGGGGTTTTCTTGTTTGTTTGTTTTGTGTTCTATACCTTTGAGGGATACAGATAGGTTTTGGTATGGGCTTTAAGAGTACCCATGACCCCAGTTGTGCACACTGTACCCAATAGGTGATTTTTTTTGTCCCTCCACCCCTTCCTCCCCTTTCCCTCTTTGAGTCTCCACTGTCCATTATACCATTCTCTATGTCTTTGCATATCCTTGGTTTAGCTTCCACTTAAAAGTGAAGACACATGGTGCTTGATTTTCTATTACTGAGTTAGTTAACTTAGAATGATGTTCTCCAATGACATCCAAGTTGCTTAAAAATATATTATTTTTTAAATATATAAATTTAAAAGGGCTAATATCTAGAATCTACAAATAACTCAAATAAATTAGCAAATAAAAGCAAATATCTCCATTAAAAAGTGGAAAAATGACATGAACAAATGTCTCAAAAAGAGATATAAAAATAGCCAACCAACATATGAAAAAAATACTCAACACTATTCATCATCAGGTAAATGCAAATTAAAATCACAGTGAGATACCATCAATTGTATAGTTTTTATATTTTTACTTGATATAAATAGAATTCTACAATATTATATTATTCACCTATGTCAGACTTTTCTTAGTCAACATGTGTTATTATAAAATTATCCGTGCTATTTGGTTTAAGTAAACCATTATTTTGTTTCTGAGTAGTGCTTCATTTTCTGTCTACTGAATAGTATTATATTCTATTTAAATTATGTATTTTATTGTTGATATGCATTCATGTTGATCCTAGTGTTTGGCATTTATTCATTATGCTGCCATGAATATACTTGTATATAATCTATTGGTGTGCATCTGTAGATTGTTGAGAATATATCCAGGAATACTGGGACACATAGAATACATGGGTCTAATTTAGTAAATACTACGAAAATTATCACAAGTGTTTTACAATAACTTTGAAGAAATACATATTTCTCCCAGCAGTCTCTTTTGCTCTACATTCTCACCAATACTTTATATTGAATAGTTGCTGTTTGTTTGATTGATTGAGTGGTTGTTTAGTGATAGCTATTTTAGTGATAGATGGCAATTGGAACTCACTGAGGTAGGTTTTGATTTTTAATATTCTGATTATGAGGATAAACAACTTTTCAAATGTCTAGTGGTCATTTGGATATCTTGTTTTGTGAAAGGTCTATTCAAGTCTTTTCCCCATGATTGTCCTAAATTGTCTGACTTTTTCTTACTGATTTCTAGGAGTTCTTTATAAATTCGGGATGTGAGCTCTTACTCTGATCTACAGCTTGGTTCTTCACTTTTAATGACATATTCTGATAATCAAAGTTTTTAGCAGTATTTTCTTTTATAATTAGTTTTTTTTGTATTGTTAATAATTTTTCTTTCTTATATTTTTTTTTTTTTTTTTTTTTTTTTTTTTTTTTTTTTTTTTTTTTTTTTTTAGTCAGTGTCTAACTCTGTCACTCAGGCTGGAGTGCAGTGGCACTTTCATAGCTCACAACAGGCCCAAATTTCTGTACTCAAGTAATCCTGCCTCAGATTTCTGAGTAACTGGGACAATAGGTATGCACCATCATGCCCAGGTATTTTGTTTTTGCTATTGTTATTATTATTTTTTATAGAGACAAGTTTTTGCTATGTTGCCCAGACTGGTCTCAAACTCCTGAGCTCAAGCAATTCTTCTACCTTAGACTCCCAATGTGCTGGGATTATAGGCATGAGTCACTGTGCCTAGCCTAAAAATTTTTCTTACCTCTAAAATCATATGATGTTTAAAACCTTTATGTTTGGCTTGATCTCGCTTTCTGTTGTTCTATTGAGGAGTGAAAGATAGAAGTCAAGATCCTTCTTTTTTCTTTCCTGTATTGACTCAGTACCATATACTGGGAAGACCATCTTTTTCTTCCTGCTCTGCTTTAGCATGCTTTGTAATAAATTAAGTGTTCCTGTATGCATGGGGTCTATTTATGGACTCTCTTTATTGTTCTAGTAGTCTACATGTCTGTCCTTCTACCATAACATAATATTGCAATAGTTGAATGCTTAAAATAAATTTTCATATCTGCTATAGGAAATTTTCTTATCCTATGCTTCTGTAAGATTGCCTTGCCTATTTTTAATTCTTTGCAATTGCACAAAGTTTTAGACTTATTCTGCCAATTTCAACAAAAATATTTTTTGAGATTTTTGTTGTTATTTTATTGTACCTATAGATCAGTTTGGGAATCAAGGCATATTTAAATTGTTCTGTTAACCCATGAACATAATATATTTCCTTATTTATTTAGAGCTTATATAAATTAATTAATAATGTTGCAATAGTCTTTGTCAAAATAAATTTTTTCTAAGAATTACTTCTATATATTTAATGTTTTAATGCTATTGGAAATTATATATTTCTTAAAATTTTTATTGCACAAAGATAACTGAGGTTTGTATATTGGCCTTGTAAATGACTACTATAATAGCTTCACATTAATTTTAACAATTTATCTTAGTTTACTTTGGATTTTCTACATATGCAATAATAAAGACAAGCCTATATTATTTTCTCATTTTTTAATTTTCATATAGCAATTGCAACTTCTAATAAATTGCTGCATAGAAGTGGTGAGAGCAGTCAGGAAGATGGCGACTGAACCAGTTGGACTATGGGAGTCCCAGTGTGAGTGAGTGAGTGTATGGGAAATTTTTGTGTATGTGCTGGTGAATGAGTGGGCATGTGAGTGGCTGACTGAGTGAGGGCTAGGAAGCTAGCAGCCAGGGCTCACCTGGTATAGCAACTGGTGTCAGAGCTGCTGGCTTGAACCCTAGTGATTCCCAGGACACAGAAACTGAGTGCCATTTTCTTTTTTCATTCATTCTTTTTTTTAAAATCAACAAAACCTTTCCTGGGAAGAAAATGGTGGGGGAGCTGCTTAAGCGGGGGCTCCTGAGCAAGTGGTCAGTCCCCTGGTGCAAAAACTGGGGCTGTAACTTCTCTGCTTGGTCCCTGACTCTTCTCAGGCCCCAGAAGCCAAGTGCCATTTTTTAAAACAGACTAAAGTTTTCCTGTGAAGAAGCAGCAGGGAGAGACCATTGCCCCAGGCTCTGCCTCACCACTGCAGCAGGAGAGCTCCCGGCATTACCTCACCACTTCAGCACCTGGCAGAGCACTGACAGCAGGGCTGTGGAGGGAGTCCAGAGGCAAAACCACATGGAAGAGGACAAGAGAGGCACCCCACCACCATCTTGAAGGCGGGGCAGGAAAGTGCTACTAATTGCTCACAACGAGCAACAGGCCTGATCTCTGTAACTGATGGATCACCTACTCAGGGATTGGTTGTGACCCAGAGGGAGTATCCTGAAAGCACAAACTTCAGAGGGACCTGACGAGTACTGAGTTTCAGGCATCCCAACCCCTTCCCTGATCCAGCCATGGGACAAAAGATGTGGCCAGAAAAGGATGAGGAAGGATTCCAAAGAGATCAGTGTGAGTTCAAGGCTGACCCAATCCCCTCCTCCCCCACAATCTTCTGAATGTCAGTCCCACATAACTGGGCCATGACTGAGAGGTACAAATACAGGCAGAGCCAAATGTCAGTTGCAATAGGAGAACTCCATTCCAGGATAGGCCTGGCTGGAATACCTCCTGAGAGTACACTCCTGGGGAAGAGACAATCCCACACCTCCCCACCAGAGGAAATCTCCCTGATCATACCAGAGTGGGAGGGGAGAACTGCAGCCCCACCCTCCACTTCCCCTCCTCCTTCCCTACTCTAGACACTGAGGAGAGATTGAAAGAGGTGACTCTGCAGGAGAGAACTGATTAGAGAAACAATTACAGCGTGTGCCACACGAGGGAAGGCTTTTTTTTTTTAATTTTTAACTTTTAAATTTTTTTTGACTAATTCATCTATTTGTTTGTTAATTCATCTATTTTAAAAATATTTTTCCTTTGTGCGTGAATGAGAATGTGAGGGTTTGATCTGCATCCCTCCCCATTTTTTTTTTCTTTTTCTGTGTTTTCTTCTTTTATTTGTCATTCTCTGTTTATGTGTGCATGTGAATGAGTGTTCATCTTTCAATTTTTTTTTTGTTGTTGGTTTGTTTTTTTTTTCTCTTTTCTTCTTCTGGAGGTTTTATTTTCATTTTTTATACATTAAGGTGTGTGTCAATACATGTGTTAGGGTTCATCTGCATTCTCTTTTTTTTTCTGGTCTCTCTGTTTATCTTCTCTATTCATTTTGTGCTAGGCATGTATGTAGTTGTATTTAGTTTTCTTGGATTGTTGTTTTGTTTTTGTTGTTTCACTTTGTTGTTATTCCAGTTTGTTTTGGGGTGTGTATGTACATGTCTCCATGTTTGTGCTCAATTGTTTTTTGCATTGGCTTCTGCTTTGTATCATCATATAGAGTGGTGGTGGATAGTGGGTCTCAGGGAACACATATCACAATAAGTCAATAAGTGAACATTGTAACTTGCAAGTAGTTTCTGATTCCTAGTGCCACATCCCCTACTCTATTCAAATTTCAAAAACCACAAGAGACAGCAAAACTTCCCATCTACCATCCTATTTCAAAATAGAACAAATCCAGAGCTCAGATCAGAGAAAAATAAAGGAATAGAGCAAATATCAGAAGGAAAAGCCTCTTCCAATGACACTGAATAACAGAATTAAAGAGAAAAACAAAAGTCTATCACAAATGAGAAAAAAACTAAAGGAAAGCCACAGGCAATTTCAAGTGTACCAAAGAAAAAACTCCTGAAAAATTAGACCATGGTGCCCAAACAATGGAAGTCACAAATGACTGGCCCTAGAATATGACAAAGATTAGGGAATGGATGGAAAGAGTGAATAAGTCTTAAGAAAGACAAGATGCAACACTGAAAGAACTTGTAACAGAGATTTTGTCCATAAAAAATTTCATCCAGGGTATGAATAACAAGATGACAGACATGGAAAGTAGAATTAATCTAGCTGAAGACAGACTCTCAGAACTTGAAGACCAGAACATGGAATTAACCTGATCTGTAAAAAACATAGAAGATTCAGAAAGAAAGAACAAAGCCTATAAGAGATGTGTGATTATACCAAGAGGCTGAATCTACACTTGACTGTTATCCAGAAGACAGGGAAATGGAGAACAACTTGGAGCAAGTATTCCAGGAGGTAATCCAAGAAAACTTTCCTCATCTCATCAGAGATGTGTACAGTCAAGCACAAGAGATACAGATAACCCCCACAAGATATCAAATGAAAAGAACAACCCCTAGACTCATTGCAATTTGCCTACACAATGTAGACAAAAAAGAAAAAATCCTTGAGGCAGCAAGAGAGAAAGGTCAGACTACATATTGGGTAAAACCAATCAGAATAGCAGCAGATTATTGACAGAAACACTTCAAGAAGAAAGGAACTGGTGCCATGTATTCAAAGTCCTCAAAAATAAACAACTTCAACCAAGAATTTCCTATCCTGCCAAGCTCAGAATCAACAGTGGTGGAGAATTATTATCCATCCCAGACATTCAGTCTCTAAGAGATTAGGCAGCTTCCAGACCAGCTCTACAGGAGACACTTGAAAAGGTATTAAGCACAGAAGAAAGAAGAGAAAAAAAGAATGACCACACACTTCCCAAGAGAACAGCAGAGCACAGGCTTAACAGAGAATACAGTACAAAACAAAACTTGAAAACACACACATGCACCAACCCCAAAGCCAAAAGAAAACAAACAAACAAAGAAACAAATGCTATAAGAACCTCATGACAGGGATAAACAAACACATTTCAATAATTAGCCTGAATGTGAATGGACTAAATGCACTGCTGAAAAGACACAAAATAGCAAATTGCATAAGAAACCATGACCCAATTATTTGCTGCATCCAGGAGACTCATCTCACTACAAGGGATGCACACAGACTCAAAGTTAAAGGATAGAAAACTAGTTTCCAGGCAAATGGACCACAAAAGAATGCAGGAGTTGCAATTTTAATATCAGACAAAACAACCTTTAAGCTATCAAAAATTTAAAAAGATGCAAAAGGACAGTACATAATAATAAAAAGTTCACACTATCAACAAGAAATATCCACCCTAAACATATATGCACCCAACACAGGATCACTAACAATTATAAAGCAACTACTAAGTAAAGTAAAAAAGATATTGAGTCTAACACTATTATGCAAGGGACTTGAATACCCCACTAACAGCCCTAGACAAATCATTAAGGCAAAAAATCAATAAGGAGATCCAGAACCCAAACTTGACACTCAATCAAATGGACTTAATAGATACCTACAGATTATTCCACCCAACAACTACACAATATACATTCTACTCATCACCACATGGAACATATTCCAAGAAAGATCTCACCCTTAATCATAAATCAAGCATAAGCAAATCCCATAAGGTTGAAATCTTGCCATGCACATTCTCAAACAACATTCTCATATACATGCACATTCTCAGACAACAGTTAAATAAAAATAAATATCAACACCAACAAAATTTACCCAAAGCCTACAAAGACAACGACACTAAACAGCATGATGCTGAACAACTACTAGGTCAACACTGATCAAAGCAGAAATTAAAAGATTCCTGGAAACAAATGAAAATGAAGAAACATCTTACCAAAACCTCTGGGATGCCATGCAAACAGTTCTAAGATGAGCACACATCAAGAAAAAGGAAAGATCACAAGTGGAGAGGCTAACAGATTCTCTAAGGGAGTAGGAAAGAGAAGACCACAAAAACCCATACTTTAGCAGAAGAATCCAAATCACCAAAATAAGAACCCAAATATTAGCCGGGCTTGGAGGCTCAGCCTGTAATCCCGCGCTTTGAGAGGCTGAGGTGAATGGATTGCCTGAGTCCACAGGTTTGAGACCCACCTGGACAACTTGGTAAGACCTCATCTCTACAATAAATCAAAAATTAGTCAGGCATGGTACCGCACGCCTGTAGTTTCAGCTACTTGGAAGCCTGAGACGGAGGGATCGCCGGAGCCCAGCAGGTCGAGGCTGCAGTGGCCGGGAGCGGCCACTGCACTCCAGTCTAGGCGACAGAATGAGACTCCAACTCAAAAAAAAGAACCCAAATATGGGACATAGAAGCCAAAAATATCATAGAAAAAGTCAACAAAAACTAAAAATTGTTTTTTTGAAAGTATTATCAAGTTGATGGACCCCTAACCAGAATGACCAAGAAAAAGTGACAAATAGCCCCAATAAACACAATCAGAAATACAAAAGATCAAATCCCAGCTGACCCCAAAGAAATACAAAAGATTATCAGAGATTACTATGTACACCTATATGGAAACAAACTTGATATCCTAAATGAAATGAAAGGCTTTCTGATATCACACAACCTCCCCAGTTTGAAACAAGAAGACACTGAGACACTAAATAGACCAATAACAATCCAGGAAATTGACTCTGTCATACAAAAACTACCTACAAAAAAAGCCCTAGACTGGGTGGCTTTACAACAGAATTCTACAAAATGTACAAGGAGGAGCTGATACTAATCCTATTGATAGTATTCCAGGTAATTGAGAAAGATGGATTGTCCCCAAATCATTTTACAAAGCTAACATCACACTGATACCCAAACCAGGTAAAGATCCAACAAAAAAGAGAACTATAGGCCAATATCCCTTGTGAACATTGATGCAACAAGATTCTGGCAGAGAGTATCCAAAACCACATCTCAAAAATCATCCACCATGACCAAGTTGGCTTTATCCTCATGATGCAAGACCATAAATGTAATTAAATATATCACCAGATGTAAAACAAGAACTACATGATTATATCATTATGCAGAAAAGGTTTTAATATAATCCAGCATTCCTTCTTGATAAAAACCCTCAAATACCTGGGTATAGAATGAACGTAGCGCAAAATAGTAAGTGTCATCTGTGATAAACCCACAGCTAAGATATTGCTAAATGGACAGAAACTGGAAACATTTCCCTCAAAACTACAAGACAAGGCTGCCCACTCTCACTCCTTTTGTTTATCATTGTCTTGAAATTCTTAGCTCAGGCAATTAGACAAGAGAAATAAATCAGGGATGTTCAAATACAAAAAGAGGAAGTCAAGTTATCCCTCTTTGCTGATGATATGATCCCATATCTTGAAAATCCAAAGAGAATCTGTCAAAAACTTACTTGCACTGATTAAGAACTTTGGCAGAGTCTCAGGGTACAAAATAAATGTGCAAAAGACAGACACAGTCATACACCAACAATAAGCAGGCAGAGACCCAAATTAAAAGCACAATCTCATTCACAATCATCACCAAAAAAATGAAATACCTCGACATCATCCTAACCAGACTTTTACAATGAGAACTACAAAACACTGCTCAAAGAAATCCAAGAAGACACAAACAAATGGAAAAATATTTCATGCTCATGGATAGGAAGAATCAACTTTGTTAAGATGTCCATCCTACCAAAAACAATCTACAGATTCAATGCAATACCTATTAAGTTACCAACATCATTCTTCTCAGACCTGGAAATGATGATACTGAAATTCCTATGGAAACATAAATGACCAGTCAAAACAATCCTTTGTAAAAGAAACAAAGCAGGAGGTGTCACACTTCCAGACTTCTAACTTTACTATAAGACTACAATAAACAAAACTGTATTAGAAAGAACAGGCATATAGACCAATGGAACAGGACAGAGATTCTGGAAGCAAAGCCTCAGTTCCTCAACCAACTCATCTTTGACAAAGTCTCCAACAACAACCACTGGGGGGAAGAGAACCTATTCAGTAAATGGTCCTGGAAAAACTGGCTGATTGCATGCAGAAGATTGAAACAGACCCCCTATCTATCACCATACACAAAAATTAACTCTAAATGGATCAAAGACCTAAACATAAAACTTCAAACTATAATAATCTTAGAAAACGCAGGAGACACCTTTATGGAAATTGGAACTGGCAGTCAATTCCTTATCAGAACCCTAAATAAGAAATAAGATAGACAAGTAGGATCCTATCAAACTAATGAGCTTCTGCAAAGCAAAAGAAATCATCAAGAGAACAGGGAGACAGCCCATTGAGTGGGAAAAAATATTTGCCAACTGTATATCTGACAAAGGCCTAACATCTAGGTTCTACAAGGAACTCAAATGCGCTGAAAGGAAAAAAACAAACAGCCCCATTAAAAAGTGAGCAAGATACATGAATACTCTTCAAAAGATATAGAGGCAGCCAGCAGACTCATGAAAAAGTGCTCAGCCTCACTCATCATCAGAGAAATGCAAATCAAAACCACATTGAGTTACCATCTAACCCCAGTAAGAATGGTCATCATTAATAAAACAAACAACAGATGCTGGTGAGGATGAGGAGAAAAAGGAACACTTCTACACTACTGATGGGAATCCAGACTAGTGCAACCTCTTTGACAAACAGTGTGGTGTTTTCTAAAAGAACTAGAAATTGACCTTTCATATGACCCAGCAATTCCCCTTTTGGGAATATACCCAGAGGAAATCAAAACATTCTACAAAAAAGATATATGCACACGTATGTTTGTTGCAGCTCTACTCACAATAGTAAAAACATGAAACCAACCATATTGCACATTGAAGATGGACTGGATAAAAAAAAAAATGTGGTACATATACATAATGAAATATTATGCACCCATAAAGAAGGAAAAACATATGTACTTTGCAGAAACTTGGTTGAATTTAGAGGCAATCATACTCAGTGATCTATCACAGAAACAAAGAACAGAGTACCATATGTTCTCATTCATAACAGGACCTTGAACAATGATAATACTATAAGAAAGGAATTGGCAGTAGTGGGAATCTGTCAGGTGAGGGGAATGGAATTGACAGTTGAGGGAAACTGCTATGAAAGGGAAGGACATACATCATCAACAAGGGTACCTGCATAATCAATGTTTGTATACCTAACTGAATTGTACCCCACATCTTTATAATAAAAAAAGATGTGAGAGCAGACATATGTCATGATACAAATATCAGAGAGAAATATGTCAACCATTCACCATTAAGTTGTACTTGCTATAGATCTTATGTAGATATACTTGTGTTGTTTCTTCTTCTTTTGATTAGAAGTTATATAAAAACTTGGAATTTTTATCACTGGAGACATCTACATTGATTGATTTTAAAATGTTAACTTATCATTGGAATAAGTTATGTGATAGTCTAGAGGATGAGAGGCAGTGAAGTTGATCATCTTTATGTTTTAAATTAAGCATTTGATTCACTTAAACTTAGTGCAAACAGAATGATTTGCATTTTAAATCTTCTTACTATGTGCTTTTTTATTTGTCCACTGTTTTATGATTTGTCTAAGAATTTTATAAGTTCATTTTTTACCTTTGTGTTTGAACACTAATCTTTCTCTTAATATTCCTTCATAGGCTTATTTAACAATTACAACAAGAATTCTTAACTTATTAAAATATAATTCTACTTGAAAGTCTTGCTTTATCTGAAGAATCAAAGGACATTAAGTAATTTTATTTCCATTTATAACCTTTCAAATATATATTCCATCTTCTATATATGCCATTTTAACATGAGATGTGATGAACTACATTATCAGAGTTTGTTTAGATTTACCACCATAATAAGTTTTTGTTGCTTTTTAATTTTTTCCTCTACCTTCCATTTTTCATTTGGAATTGTGTTCTATTGCATGGAAAACATCTTTTAGTATTTCCATTATGTGCAGCATTGCTACTGACAGTTATTCCTAGTGTCCCTTTTGGAAATACTTTTGTTTCACCTCCATTCTTAAAGCTACTTTTGCTAGTCATAGAATACTATGTTAGTAATTAATCAGTACACAATCTTCAAATAAAATATCTAAAAGAGAAAGTGCTACTTCAAAAATTATGTATGACTATATTTTCCAGCGTGCCCTCCAAAAACAGATGATACCACATACTTCTTGTAGAATAGTGTAGAATGTCTGATTCCCATCACATTATAATAAACATGTTTTTTCATTTTGTTTCTTGAGCCAGAGCCTCACTCTGTCATCCAGCCTGGAGTACAGTGGCACTGATCCCAGTTCACTGCAGCTTCAACTTTCTGGGCTTAGGCAATCCTTCTGCCTCATCTTCCTGAGCAGCTGGGAGTATAGGTGCACACCACTACACCTAGCTAATTTTTAAAAAATTTTTTACAAAGACAAGATCTTGCTATGTTGCCTAGGCTGGTATCAAATACCTGGACTCAAGCAATCCTTCCACCTTGGCCTCCCAAAGTGCTGGGATTACAGGCATGAGCCACTGTTCCCAATCACATTATAATAAATATGGCTTTCAAAAAGAGGAAAATAGACCTTGCAGGGTTGTTTGGGGATTCTAGGAGGGGAGCACAGTTACTCATATACCCTAGACTGAAGAACAATTCTCTTCTAGTGAGGACAGTTGCCCTCTTTCACTGAGTGTACAGTTTCAGGAAGGACACACATGGAGCAGTAAGGGAGGGAGGAGACTCTCGCCTAGCTAGCCAGATCAGCTGAATCAACCCTGGAGCTCAATAGGGTGACAGATACCACAGCCAGATTTCCCTCACTCCCAGAGAAAGCATTTGATAAAACCCAATATGCTTTCTTGATAAAAACCTTTAGACACCTACACATCAAAGGAACATTCCTCAAAACAATAGCCATCTGTGACAAACCTGCAGCCAATATCATGCTTAATGGTCAGAAGTTAGAAGTCTTCCTCCTGAGATCAGAAATAATACAAAGATGCCTACTCTCACGCCTTCTATTCAACATAGTACTGGAAATCCTAGCTAGAACAATTAGTCAGGAGAAGAAAATCAGGGTATCTAAATAGGAAAAGGGAAGTTAATTTATCCTTCTTTGTGAATGACATGATTCAACAACTAGAAAACCCTAGAGAGTATGTCAAAAACATCATTGCACTGATAAGCAACTTCAGTAAAGTCTCAGAGTACAAAATCAATGCACAAAAGAGAGCTGCATTTCTATACCAACAACATCACGCTGAGAACAAATTAAAAACCACAAATTCCATGCACAATAGTCACACGCACAAAAGGGAAATACCTTCATATCCACCTAGCCAAAAAATGAAAGATATTTACAGTGAAAACTACAAAACACTGCTCAAAGAAATTAAGGATAGAAACAAATGGAAAAACATCCCATGATCATAGATTAGAATAATCAGTATGTTCTAGATGTCCATCCTGCCCAAGGCAATCACTAATTCAAAGCAATTTCTATCAGATTGCCAATATCAATTTTCATAGACTTAGAAAAGACAGCACAAAAATTCATATGGAAGCAAAAAGAGCATGAATAGCTAAAACAATCCTCAGTAAAAGGAACAAAGCTAAAGGTATCACACTTCCAGACTTTAAACTTTATTACAAGCCTACAGTAACCAAGACAGTGTAGTATTGATATAACAATAGAGACATATAGGTCAAAAAAACAGGACAGAGAATCTAGAAATAAAAACTTTGTCCCTCAAACAACGCATCTTCAACAAAGCCATCAGTAACAAAAATTGTGGAAAGGAAACTATATTTAGCAAATTGTGCTGGAAAAACTGGTTGGCCACATGCAGCAGAGTAAAACTGGACCCCTACCCACCACCATATACAAACATTAATTGAACAGGTATCAAGGACTTAAATGTAAAACTTAAAACTGTAAGAATTTTAGAGGAAAACTTAAGAAACACCTTACTGTACATCAGAATAGGCAGTGATTTATGGCCAAGTGCTCAAAAACAAATGCAACCAAAGCTACAATTAATAGGTGGAACCTTTTCTTTCTTTTTTTTTCTTGTTTGTTGTTGTTGTTGTTGTTGTTGTTGTTTTGAGTTGGAGTCTCATTCTGTGGCCCAGACTGGAGTGCAGTGGCCGCTCGTGGCAACTGCAGCCTCGACTTGCTGGGCTCCAGCGATCCCTCTGCCTCAGCCTTCTGAGTAGCCGGAAATACAGGCATGCGCTACCACGCCCGGCTGATTTTTTGATTTATTGTAGAGATGAGGTCTCGCCAACTTGCCCAGGTGGGTCTCAAATCCGCGGACTCAGGCAATCCACTCACCTCAGACTCCCAAAGCGCGGGATTACAGGCTGAGCTACCGAACTGACTGGTGGAACCTTTTCAAACTGAAAAGTTTTTGCACAGCAAAAGAAACCACCGAGAGAATGGAGAGACAACCCATGGAATGGAAAAATAAACAAACAAACATTTGCACGCTACTCATCTGACTGAGCCCTAAAATCCAGCATCTACAAGGAACTTAAATAAAGTGAAAGGAAAAAACAAGAAACCCCATTAAAATGTGGGCAAAGAACATGAACTTCTCAAAGGAAGACATTCAAGCAGCTAATAAACCCATTTAAAAATGCTCAGTCTCAATAATCATTAGAGAAATGCAAATCAAAACTAAACTACCCAATCTCATCCAACTCTAGTAAGGATAGCTATCATTAATAAGTCAAAAAACAACAGGTGCTGGTGTAGCTCTGGAGAAAAGAGGATGCTTCTACACTGTTGGTAGAAATGTAAGCTAACTCTACCTCTGTGGAAAGCAGTGTGGTGATACCTCAAAGAACTAAAAATTGAGATTTTTATACAATCAAGCAATCCCTCTTCAGGGAATATACTTAGAGGAACATAAATTGCTCTATTAAAATACATCTTCACATATCTTATGTTTATTGTAGCACTATTCACAGTAGCAAAAACATGGAACCAACCCAGATGCCCATCAAAAGTGGACTGGATAAAGAAAATGTGGTACATATGAGAGGGACCACATGAAGTTTAGGCATGTAATTATCTTTTGGGGGTGGGCCTTGGTGGTAAACTCTTCCCCCACTTGGAAGTCAATTTACAAACTTCCAAATCAACCCTACAAATAATTAGACTTCTGATTCTTTCCCAATCTTTAACTAGTAAGTCCAGAATCATCTCTATTTAACAGGAATTGAAAAGAAATAAATGTCTATGTTCCAAGGTTCAAGGCACTTCACTGTCACTAAATATTTGCTAATTACTTAAACACTTGAACTCTGGATGTTAACCTTCTTTTCACATACAACACCAGCTCTCAATTTTGGCAGACTCCATTTATTCCAACTGTATTGACTGTTTTGCCCAGGTAAATGAACTTCTCCAAGTCATACCAGGGTGTCATGATAATTAGGCTTAAATCTGCTCAGTGACTTCTTTTTGGTCACATTATTTTTTTTTCAGACATTCTAAATTGTCACCCATGTGGACATAAAAAGAATAATCAATATTTGGGCTAGTTAATTTGGCCACTTGTATAGATATAGCCTTTATTTTTCTGAAATGAGATAGTTTTTTTTCACCTTCTTGTTAAATAAAGTGTAAAGACTAGTGGTTTAATACTTTAAAAGCTTTTTGGTATCTTCAAGGATAAGATCCTATTAAAATGCCTGGGATTATTATGCCTCCATTGTGTTACTTCATAATTGCACGAATGAGATGAAAAACTAGTAACCTAATTTCATTCTCATTAGTTTCATGAATCTTCTGTAAACTCCTGGTCAAAACCTTAGTAATGTCCTATTAATAGACATTTAAAAAAAAAAAGGAAACAGAGAGAACATTAACTTGAACTTCTTGTTGACAGAAAATGAAAAGATCAGCTCTCTCTCTCTCTCTCTCTCTCTCTCTCTCTCTCTCTCTCTCTCTCTCTCTCTCCCTCTCCCTTGTTTTTTGAGAACTTCCTGCACTCAGCAGCCCCAAAGCTGGAGTGCTTCAGAGAGACTTCCTGCAGTGTGACAGACTCTCTTCTGAGGAATAAAGGAACTAAAGCTCTTCTTGATCTCAGCATTTCAAAGACCTTCTTATCCCCTTCAGTGGGACAATGACACTTTAGTGAAATGTGACTAGGTAGAAAAGTACAGAGAAATCATGCAGGTTTTTCTCTTCCAGAGCACCTCCAAACCACTAGCATACCTTCTTTTTGTTGAGACAATAAAAATGTTTAATCACATATTAGGGGCCCAAAGTGTTCAGAATTTACAATTTAACAATGACATTTGCTGAACTGTGGTAGGCTGAACAATACCTCAAAGAGGGCCACAACCTAATCATGGAAACTTTGAATATGCTTCCTCACATGGTAAAAGGAATATTGTGGATGAGTTTAAGTTAAGAACCTTGAAATGGGTAAAGTATTCTGTATTATCCAGGTAAAACAATCAGAAGTAACCAAAGTCACAAAAAGGAGATATGACTATGGAACCAGAGGGTGGCGTGTGGTGCTTTGAAGATGGAGGAAGAGACCATAAGCAGACATATGTAGGTGGCCTCTAGAAGTTGAAAATAGCAAGGAAAATAATAATTTCCCTTGCCATTTTCCCCTGCAGCCATCAAAAAGAATTCAGCCTGCCAACTCCCTGATATCAGACTTCTGAATGTCAAAACTAAAAGAGTATAATTTGCATTATTTCATGCCAATGTTTGTGGTAATTTGCTAAAGTAACAATAGGAAATTAACACAAGAGCCAATCAGTGTGAAGTGAGCATCAGTGATGAATTTAGGCTTGTGACTGTTTAGCGATCTCATAAGTATGATACTCAGGATAAAGTCTTCTGCTAAAATCTCAATAGACCCAAGAAGTCACACAGTAGAGTGATTGCCGAAAACTAGACAGTGGCTAGAAAGGATGCCAGAGCAGCCATCCTAAAAAGCTAAAGAAAAATCATTTCAAAAACATTCATTTCTCAGTCTTGTTACTACTTAAAAAACCTTCATCCCAGTAGATTACTCTGAAAAATATTGATAGTAAGGAATGTTAATAATTAATTCCTATTTATTAAGTCTCATCTCTTCCCCTAACACTATGCATGACAGATGCATCCCCAAAACAAGCATGCCAGTGCTGGATCCACTGATTAGAATGGCTGACTTACCTGGCAAACATCTTCTATTCCTTTAGAGGTCTATGGTAAGCATCATCTTTTCTTAAAAACATTTTCTGATTTTCTACATCCCTTCTTTAAAAGTTGGAACACTTTCCTAAATAAAACATCACACTTTCAATGTGTAATGTGGTGTAATTTCTACTATAATATAATTTGTGGTCTTAAAAACCTGCTTCTTCCCTTTTTGATCAAGGTTTTTTCAAAAATGAGGAGAAATTAATCTTATTAATTGCTTGACCTTTTATACTTAAGGTTTAGTACTTTAAAATGAATGATAAAGCCTCCATCAACAACCAGAGGGGAAAGGAGAACTGCTTCAGTAAATGGTGCTGGGAAAACAGGCTGGCTACATACAGAAGATTGAAACAGGACCCCTACCTATTATCATATACAAAAATGAACTCTAAATGGATCAAAGAACTAAACGTACAACCTGAAACTATAAGAATCTTAGAAAATACAGGAGACACCCTTATGGGAATTAGACTGGCAATCAATTCCCGATCAAAACCCCAAGTGCCCATGCCATAAGAGATAAGATAGACAAGTGGGACCTCATCAAACTGAAAAACTTCTGGAAAGCAAAAGAAACCATCAAGAGAGTGGGAAGACGGGCCACAAAATGGGAAAAAATATTTGCCAGCAGTATATCTGGCAAAAGCCTAACATCCAGGATGTACCAGGAAATCAAATGCACCAAAAAGAGGGGGAAAAAATTAAACAGTCCCATTAAAAAATGGGCAAAAGACATGAATAGACACTTCTCAAAAGAAGATATTTGGGCAACCAACAGACACATGAAAAAGTGCTCAGCCTCACTAATCATCAGAGAAATGCAAATCAAAACAATATTGAGATACCACCTAGTCCCAGTGAGAACAATAAAGCAAAAAATGAATGAATTATTTAAAAAAACACAGATGTTAGTGAGGATGTGGAGAAAAGGCAATACTTCTACACTGCTAGTGAGAATGCAAACTAGTTCAAACTCTATGGAAAAGAGCATGGCAATTTCTAAAAGAACTAGAAATTGTCCTTCCATATGACCCAGTAATCCCCCTACTGGGAATATAACTGGAGGAACTCAAACCATTCTGCAAAAAAGATACCTGCACACTCATGTTTATTGTAGCACTATTTACCATAGCAAAAACATAGAACCAACTGTACTTCCCACAAAAACTGAACTGGATAAAAAAGTGTGGTACATATACAAGATGGAATATTATGCAGCCATAAAAAAGGATAAAAAATGGACTCTGCAGCAACTTGGATGGATTTAGAGTCTATAATACTCAGTGATCTATCACAGAAACAAAGAACTGAGTACTACATGTTCTCACTCCAGTCCAGTTTTGGTGGGCAGTACGGTTGGGCTCATGTTTTTACTATTGTGATTAGTGAATAAACATGCATATCAGATATCTTTTTTATGGAATGTTTGAATTCTTCCAGGTATATTCCCAGTAGGGGGAACATAAGTTTCCCCTAAGTGAGACCATGAACATTTAACATAATACTATAAGAAAGGGATTGGCAGTACGGGGGTGGGGAACTACATCTGTAAGGGTACTGAACTCAAACCAGGCAAAGTGGGAACCAAAGGCAAGCCCAAACTTTACCTGTATGATGAACACTTGTATGTCTCATCCTGAATTGTACCCCACATCTTTAAAATAAAAATTTTAAAAAGAGAAGAATCCAAGATGGACACCATGGAACAGCTGAATGGCCCCTCTCTCAACTAGCAAGATGGAGGGTGGGGATCCAGTTGCCAATTGACAGATGCTCTGAATACTTTTGGATGGGTGATACAACTTATGCCCAAAAGAGATCTCTTTGAGTGCACAGAGACCAGAAAGCAATTGGATTGGTGGGATTCTGTGTGCCATCCCCTATCTGTTACAGACTCAGACAAAGTCATAAGCTCTGTCTGGTGATTGATAGGGTTAAGCAATTCTAAGATATTTTGAATCAGTTCTCTCCCTCCCCACTGTGAGCAGGCTGTCAGTCCCTCACAGCAGGAGTTTTGGTCAGGGAACAGTGGGGAACAACTGGAGTCCAAGTGAAATGAAAAACAAAACCTTCCTGCCAGTCACCACTGTGATGGCCAGTTCCCAGGCAGAAAAAAAGCACCTGCAGAGTGAATGACTGGAATGCCTGCCATCAGCAACTATTGGAGAAACAGACCAGCACCTCTCTTGCTGAGCAAGATAGAGAGTAGGGACCTAGTTGCAGATCACTCTGCATCCAGCAAAAGTATCCTTGTACACACATAGATCATAAAGCAATAACAGATGTGGGAATCAGGATGCCCTCTCCCTTACATTATGCCAGGCTAGTACAGGAACTGAAGTTCCACTGGGTGAAGCAGTGAGGTGAGCAATTTTAAGATGAGTAAATTCATCCCATCCTAGCTAACAGTCACATGCAGTAGGGGCTGAAAACTTGTTTGACTAGTTTAACAGTGAGAAAGAAAACCTGCAATATTGAAATCCTGCCACAGGGTTAAGCAAACAGCAGAAGTGAATGCAACATCTTCTCAAACTCAATGACAAATTATAGAGAAAGAAAAGAGACTTGTCACATATGAGGAAAAATCACAGAAAAACCTTGGCAACCCTAAGAGTCTGAAAGAGACAGTGCCTGAAAAAACAGCCTTCAGAGTACAAACGATAGAAAACCTCCAGAACAACCTGCCCAGATAACAGAAAGAAATTAGATATTGGATGGCAAAAATGAATAGGCAAGAAAAACAAGAAAAAAAACTCAATAAAATCATCCAGGAAGTAAAAGCAAAGTTGTCCAATTTCAGAAAAACCTATTCTGAAATAATGGAAATATAGAACTCCATCCTCAAAATAAACAACAAGGTAACAAGCATAGGAAGCAGAATCAACTCAATCAAGGAAAGAAACTCAGAGCTTGAAGAACAAAATATAGAATTAACCTAATCTGTTAAGCACATGGAAAAAAAAAAGGAGAAAAACCTCCAAGAATGTGGTGATTTCTAAAAGAACTAGACATTGACCTTCCGTATGACCCAGTAATCCCCCTACTGGGAATATACCTGGAGGAACTCAAACATTCCATAAAAAAGATATCTGATATGCATGTTTATTCGCTAATCACAATAGTAAAAACATGAGCCCAACAGTACTGCCCACCAAAACTGGACTGGATAAAAATATGTGGTATATATATACAAGGGACTATTATGCAGTCATAAAGAAGGACAAACATAGGGATTTCACAGCATCTTGGATGGATTTAGGGTGCAAAATACTTGATGAAACAAGAAACAGAGTACCACATGTTCTCACTCATAAGTGGACCCTGAACATTTACTATGAAACTATAAGAAAGGGATTGGCAGCGGTGGTATACTGCCAGTGTGGGAGCAAGGGGGTATACAGCATCAATAAGAGTATCTGATCTCAAGCCTGGCAAAGAAGTAACTGAAGGGAGGACCAAACTTTACCTGTATAATGGCTACTTGTACACGTAATCCTGAATTGTATCCCACATCTTAAAATTTAAAAAAGATCCATTTGGAGCTGATTTTTGTGAATGGTGATATGTAGGGGTCTTGTTTTAATCTTCTGCGTGTGGTCAGTCAGTTTTCCCAACACCATTTACTGAATAGGTTCTCCTCTCCCCAGTGATTGGTGGTGGAGGTTTTGATGAAGATTAGTTGGTTGAGAAAGTGAGGTTTTGCTTCTGGAATCTCTATCCTTTTCTATTGGTCTGTATGCCTGTTCTTGTACCAATACCACCAGGCTGTTTTGATTATTGTAGCTTTATAATAAAGGTTAAAGTCTGGGAGTGTGATACCTCCTGCCTTTTTTTTTTTTTTGCTGAGGTGGTGTGGCAAAAAAGGGACACTTCTACACTGTTGGTGGGAGTGTAAACTAGTACAAGTCTCTGTGAAAAACACTGTGGTGATTACTAAAAGATCTAAAATTTGACCTTCCATACGACTCTGCAATCCCCCTACTGGGAATATACCCAGAAGAACTCAAATCACTCTATAAAAAAGATATCTTCACATGAATGTTTATCTCAGCATTGTTCACAGTAGCAAAAACATGGGACCACCCGTGTTGCCCATCAAAAGAGGACTAGGAAAAAAAGTGGTACATATACGTGATGGAATATTATGCAACCATAAAGTAAGACAGATTCATGAACTTCACAGCAACCTGAATGGACTTAGAGTCTATAATACTGAGTGATGAATCACAGAAACAAAGAACTGAGTATCACTTGTTATCACTTGTAAGCAGACCTTGAACAATTGTCATAATACTATAAGAAAAGGATTGGCAGTAGCAGGAAACTGCCGGGGGGTGTGAGGGAGAGGTGGGATTGCCAGCAGTGGCAATCTGCTGGGGGAGGTGGGCACACCGCATCAACAAGGTTACCTGCATAATGAACATTTGTATACCTAACCCTAAATTATACGCCACATCTTTAAAATAAATAAATTAAAAGGAGAATAAAATAAAATTTAAAAAAGCCTCCAAGAGATGTGAGACTGTGTCAAGAAGCCAAATCTATACCTAATTGGTATCTCTGAAACAGAAAGTGAATTAATGTCATGGAACAAATATTCCATGAAGTCATCCAAGAAATCTTCCTCATCTTGCCAAAGATGGAACTACTCAAGCACAAGAGACTCAGAAAATCCCCACAGGTACCTCATGAGAAGACCAACTTCTAAACACATAGTAATCTGCTTCCACAAAGTAAGCATGAAAGAAAAATCTCCTACAGGCAGCAAGAGAGAAAAGTCAGAATATCTACCCAGGAAAACTCAGCAGAATTGCTCCAGGCTTATCTACAGAAACACTACAAGCCAGAAGAGACTGGAATCATACAGGAAGTAAAAGTGGAGTTGATCAATTTCAGAAAAATCCTATTCTGAAATAATGAAAATAATGAACTCCATCCTCAAAATAAATAACAAAGTAACAAGCATAGGGAGTAGAAACAACCAAGCAGAGTAAAGAAAATCAGAACTTGAAGTTCAAAATATAAAATTAACCCAATCTGTTAAACACATGGAAAAATAAGGAGAAAAACCACCAAGAGTGCTTTTTAAGATTTTTAAAGATAAGCAATTAAACTAAGATTTCTAACCCACCAAACTAAGCTTAATCAATAATGGAGAATTAAAATCCTTCACAGACATACAATGTCTAAGATAGTATTCTGCCTACAAACCAGTTCCTCAGGAGATGCTCAAGAAAGTCTTGAACACAGGAGGGCGGGGAGAATGATTGTATTTATCACAAAAGTAAAAAAAAAAAAGTAGAGTTAACAGAGCATAGAGAGCAGTCACAAAAATGAAACACACACACAAATATAAATACAAAAGTAAACAAAAAATAAAAGCAACCACCTAACAGTTCTGTGGCAGGGATAAACTCTCATAGTTCAATAACCTGAACATGAATGGACTAAATGCACCGCTGAAGAGTCATAAAGTGGTAAACTGAATTAAAAAGCACAATCTAACAATCTACTGCCTCTAGGAAACTCATCTCACTGCAAAGGACATCCACAGACTCAAAGCTGGAGGCTGAAAAATTAACTTTTAGATGAATGGAAAACAAAGGAAGGCAAGAATAGCTATTATGATACCAGGCAAAGCAGACTTCAAGCCATCAAAAGTTAAAAAGGGAAGGACACAGAAGGGCACTATATAATGGTAAAAGACTCAATATGTCAGAAAGAAATAACCATCCTAAACATATATGGCCCCAACACAGGAACACCAGGTTTTATAAAACAACTACTAAGTAAACTAAGAGAGAACATTGACATTCACACAATCATTGTTGGAGATTTAAATACCCCACTAACTGCTTTAGATAGATCATTGTTAGAAAAAAAAAAGGAGATCCAGAGCCTCAACTTGACATTTGACCAAATGGACTTAACAAACATCTACAGAACAATTCATCCAACAACTATAGAGTATACATTCTATACATCAGCACATGGAACATATTCCAATATTGATCACATTATTGAACATAAATCAAGCATAAACAAATTACAAAAGATCAAAATAATACCATGCATCTTCTCAGATGATAGTGGAATAAAAGCAAATAATGTCACCAACAAGGTCCCTTCAAAACACACAAAGACTTACACAGTAAATGACATGCTGCTGAATGACTTCTGGGTCAACACGGGGAAAAAATGACAGAAATAAAAAGACGCTGGACACAAATGAAAGCAAAAACACATCAGAATTAACAGGATTCCATGAAAACAGTACTAACAGAAAAATTTATAGAACTGCATGCACACATCAAGAAAACAAAAAGACCACAAGTAAACAGCTTTACATCACACACAAGAGAGATGGAAAGGCAAGATCACCAAAATCCTAACCTCAGCAGTAGAATACAGATCACCAAGATAAAAATCACAATTTTGGACATAGAAGATAAAAATATCATAGAAAAAATCAACAAGATAAAAAGCTAGTTCTTTGAAAGCATACAAAGATTGACAGACCCCAGGACAGATTAACTAAAAAAAGAGAAAGTCCAAATAAAAACAACTAGAAATGCAAAAGGTGAAGTCACAACTGACCCTGAAGAAATTCAAAAGTTTATCAGAGATTACTATAAAAACCTGAATACAAATAAACTTGAAAACCTAAAGAAAATGGAGAATTTTCCAACATCACACAAATTCTTGAATCTGAAACACAAGGAAATTGAAACTACAAACAGACTGATAACAACCCTGGAAATCAACTGTCATAAGAAATCTTCCCACCAAAAAAGTCCCATATCTGATATCTTCCCAGATGAATTCTACAAGACATATCAAGAGGAGGAGCTCATACTAATTTTATTAAAAGTAATCCAGGCAATTGAGAAATACAGAATTCTCCCCAAATGGTTTTAAAAGGTAACATCATATCTCCTTGATGAACATAGACACAAAAATTCTCAACAAGTTCTAACAAATCAGATCCAACAACACATCTCAAGAATTATCTACCATGACCAGTTTGGTGTCCTTCCTAAAATGCAGGTCTGGTTCTACATTCACAAGACTATAAACATAATCCAATACATTAACAGATGTAAAGACAAGAGCTGGCAGTTTTTCTTTATTGAAAAACTTGCCCATGGCAGGCTTTTCTGCCATAAATCTTTCTTTTTCTCTTCTTTCTCTAATAAACTTTTTTGAAAACTTAAAAAAAAGACCAGAACCACATGATTATATCATTAGATGCAGAAAAAGCATTTGACAAAATCCTGCATCTCTTCTTGATAAAAACTCTTGAACACCTAGGCATAGAAGAAACATTCCTCAAAACAGTAAGAGTCATCTATGACAAATCCACAGCCAACATTTTGCTCAATGGGCAGAAGTTGGAAGCATTCCCCCTAAGAATGGGAACATGACAAGTATGTCCACTCTCATCCCTCTTGTTTAACATAGTGCTGAAAATTCTAGCCACAGCAATCAGGCAAAACAAGGAAATCAGAGATATCCAAATAAAATAAGAAAAGTTAATCTATTTATCTTTGCACCTGTGATTTTATATCTTGAAAGCCCAAGGGAGTCTGTCAAAAACTTCTTCTCACTGATAAATGACTTTGGTAAAGTTTTAGGATACAAAATCAACATGCAAAAGACAGGTGCATACACTGAGAACAAACAGGCAGAGAACCAAATAAAGCACACTCCCATTCACAATAGCCACACAACAAAGAACGAAATAGCTAACTAAAGAAATGAAAGCCCTTTACAACAAGAACTACCATACACTGCTCAAATAAATGAAGAATAATACAAGCAGAAAAACATTATTTCCTCATGGATTGGAAGAATCCATATTGTCAAGATGTCCATCCTACTCCAAGCAATCTATAAATTCAATCCAATGTTCATCAAATTACCAATGTCATTTTTCTCAGATCAAGAAACAACACAGAAATTTTTATATGAAAATAGAAGGAGCATGAATTGCCATAAGAATAATCAGCCAAAAAAAAAAGGGGAGGAGGAAGTATCACACTTCCAGACTTTAAACTTTATTACAAGGTTATAGTAATTAAAAACAGCCTGGTATTGGTACAAGAATAGATACATAAACCAATGTGTATAAGAATAGACACATAAACCAATAAAGAGAGATTCCAGAAGCAAAAACACAGTCTATCAACCAACTCAGCATCAACAAAACCACCAATTAAATCACTAGGAAAAGGAGACCATATTTAGCAAATAGTGCTGGGAAAGTTGGCTGATCACATGCAGAGAAATGAAACTGGACCCCTACCTATCACCATATAAAAAATCAACTCTAAATGGATTAAAGACCTACATGCAAAACCTCAAACCATGAAAATCCTAAAAGAAAACATAGGAAACACATCAGGCACATCAGAGTAGGCAATGAATTATTGGTCAAATACCCAAAAGTTAATGCCATAAAAACTAAGATAGACAAGTGGACCTTATCCAACTGAAAAGCTTTTGCACAGCAAAGGAAACCAATAGGAGATAACCCACAGCCTGGGAAAAATATTTGTCAATTATTTATCTGACAAAGGCCTAATATCCAGGATCTACAAGAAACTCAAACAAAATGAAAGGAAAAAAACAAAACATCTCATTAAAAGTGGGCAAATGACATGAACAGACACTTCTCAAAAAAAAAAAGCAACCAACAGATTCATGAAAAAATGCTCAGCCTCACTAATCATCAGATAAATGCAAATCAAAACTACAATGAGATACCACCTAACTCTGTAAAGGATGGCTATCATTAATAAGTAATAAACAGATGCTGGTGGGGTGCAGAAAAAGTAAATGCTTCTACCGTGTTAGTGGGAGTGCAAACCAGTTTGGTGTCTATGGAAAGTGGTGTGGTGATTCCTAAAAGAACTAAAAATTGACCTTCCATATGATCTAGCAGTCCTTTCCCTTAGAATATACCCAGAGGAACATAAATCGTTCTACAAAAAAAAAAAAGATACCTGCACATGCATGTTTATTGCCACACTATTAACAATAGCAAAAGCATGGAACCAATCCTACTGCCCATCAAAAGTGGACTGGATAAAGAAAATTTGGTACATGAACATGATGAAGTATTACTTAGCCATAAAGAAGAACAACGTCATGTAATTTTCAGCAAATACTTAGTGACCTATCACGGAAACAAAGAACTGAATACCTCATGTTCTCACTCACAGTGTGACATGAACATTAATCACAATACCACAAAGGAGGAATCAGCAGTTGCTGGGCACAACAAAGGGAGGAAGGGAGGAAGGGAGGAAGGGGGGCATGTAACAACACAAAGTCTACCTAGTCCAAAACCAGGGGAAATGAGGGCCAGTAGGAGGTACAAATTTCACCTTCATGCAACCTACTTAAGTAGTTAATTTTTACCTGTACCCCACATCTCTATAATAAAATTTTTAGAAAAGATTGGATCATTTTTGTTTAAGGTGCATTTGCTAACAATTCCTAGACATTCAACATCTCAAATGAAGGAGTAAATTGTGTTAGTGAGTAAAATTAACGAAAATAGAGCAGAATAATGTGTTTTCTTTGATTCTCTTATTGAAGCTCAGTTTCACCTACCGATAGTTGGTAATTAATCATTTCAGCCATGCATCCTTTTCACACAGATAGCTGTCAATCACCTGACACACTGCACATGGAAACCTAGAAAATCTTAGATTTCAAGTTGAAGAGACAGATTGATGATCAAAATTCTTTGTGATTGTCTTTTGTGCCTTTAATCTACTATTTTGAATAGAATAAATTATAAGAAATTAAATTCTCCATTTTCCAACTCTGGTCCTTGTGATGCTACAAAAATGTAAAGGCTGTGAAAATTGTTGAATTTTCTGTCTTTAGGTGCTACTTGATAAGCATTTGCTTCATCTGTCCAAATTTGGAGCCAACATATAAGAAGCATTTTAACAAAAATATTTGATAAACAAATTGTTTTATTTTAGTCTGATTTTAATCACGTCTTAGAAAACCCTAATGTCTCTCAGGCAAGTATTACGAGAATTTTTAAAAGATCATTAAATTTTTCTACAAAATAATAATTTATTTGGATTTATATTTGTATAAAGTGATCGGTTTGCCTGCCTAGACAAACACTAATGATATAAGGGATAGTATACAACAGAAACTGAAATGAACATGCATTTCATAAGTTTTAATGATTTAATCTTGCAGTATATAAATTGCTTAATATAATATAAAAAATTAAGAAATAGAAGTAGTGAGAAAGAAAAAAATCAAGAATCCAATACTTCTTCTGAGATACAAAATTGTTTTGCCTTTTAAATTTTACAAATTTAAAATGCTATCCTCAAAATATTTTTCAAAGTCATTTAATTCACAACTGAATGGTAGTTAGCTGTTCATTATCTGGATGGAATATAAAATAAAAATATAAGTATACAAATACTGTTTTACAAAAATCTTAGGCTACAATATGACTACAAAATTAGGCTGCAATATAACTATAAATTCTACTAAATGCAAGCAACTATTTTTTAAAATATTATTTTAACTAAGAAAAGTATATGTATATGAAATATAAATATTTCATATTTATCCCCCAAAGCCACACTCTTCCAATTAATAATTGAGTCATTTATTTTTTATTATAACTTAATTATATTGTACTTAATTATAACTTAAGTGTTTTAAATAAAAAGAATCTAATCTATTACACATCAGATATTGGATAGCAAAACATTGAACTTTTTCCTATCACAATTATAAAGTCCCTTCTATCCATGACTCTATTTATAAAACAAAAGAGAAGGGGGAAAAAAAACCTAAATTCCTAAATTCCAGTTAATGAAAAATAAGCATGAACAATGAGAGTTTATGCAGAAGTTTCTTGTCTAGAGTTCAGATTGAGGTACTGTTATGTTGAAATCGATGTGTTCACATCCCCAGTAGTCACAGAACAACATTTCACATGGGGAATTATTAGAGATAAAGAGCAAACGATGTCTTACAGAGTGTTTAATAGGAATAGTGACAAGAAGCAAGAAGTAATGACACCCTAAAGTCTCAGCCTCAGAGAAACAGTTGACAAGAGTAATTTACCGAACACTTTGGAACCTCTGGAGTCTCAATCTAATAATTACCTCTCTGTCTCCCTAACCTTCATTTATCCACCCTGTTGCATTTATTCTCTTTAATTCTGGGAGTGTGCTTCCACAAGTTTTTGCTCCCTGGCTTCTTAATTTGTCTGAATCTATCTCATAGAATTTGCCTCTCCCCACACACATATTAGGGTCAAGTGTGTATTTTCTATTCTTTTCTTCCTTACTGTGGCTATAGACTTTTTCTTAAGAAACCATAATATAAAACCCAAAGAAAATATTATATATTTATTTTACTTTTAAAATAATATTTCATTTTTTATTATGAGACAGATAAATAAAATATCACTTCTGGTTTCTTTTAAAAATTTTCAGCTAAAGGAATGTGTCTTACTTTTATTCAACTACTATTATAAATGAAATGGTCAGAAATTTAAAAAAAATTCTCTACTTTGATATATTCTTAGCAAAATATACATTGGCACAATTAAACCTCACCCAGAATGAGGATCCAGAAACTTTTTTCAATTTTAAATACCTTTTTATGTAATTTATCTGTTAAATTTTGATTTAATTTTTGGGTCATGGGAATAAATTGGGTACAAAAAATAGCTGTAAGTGGTGTTGTGTTAAATACCTCAAATTTATTTTCTTTACTCATGGAACTTTTCTTTCGTTCTTAGTACATGTGCACGATTTCAAACAGCATTCACCAAAAAGTCATTCAAGTATTTTACATATTTATGTTACCAGAAAATCATCAAGAAAGTCCAACACTTAAAATTAGTATAATATTTTGAAGTCAGGGCATTTCTTCCTTCGACCCTATCAAAAACTCCTCTTAGAAGTAAATGCTTTGCTCACACAACAAACATTGGCTAATTGTACTATCTAGGTAGGTCACAAATTGACCTTATTAATTGGAAGCCACTGTAAATAACAACAGGGATTTAACATGACAAAGACTGGACCCTAAATAGATCAAAAAGCAAACTGCATCTGAAAAAAAATGTTTATGTGTGATGGCAAATAATGCAAAACTTATTTACATCTATTTTATCAGGTATGTGTGCATGCACATGTACACAAACACTTTTCACTATCTTATATTTCTTATTACTTTCCTCTTTAATGACCAAAAATTAACTTCTCAGTTCTGATGAAATTCATATACTCAATTATTTTCTATTATTATCTGTGCTGTTCATGTCACAAACAAACAAACAAAAAAGTTACATCTCCAAGCACTTAACTTTTTTTTGGAGTGTTGGCCAGGCATAATGGGTCACACCTATAATTCTAGAACTTTGGGAGGCTGAGGCAAAAGAGTTGCTTGAGCCCAGTTGTTTGAGACTAGCCTAGGCAACATAGCAAGATTTTGTTTCTACAAAAATTTAAAAAATGATAGCCAGGTATGGTGGCATATGCCTGTAGTCCCAGTTACTTAGGAGGCAGAGCGATCACCTAAGCCCAGGAGGTCAAGGCTGTGGTGAACCATGGTTGTGCCACTGCCCTCCAGGTTGGGTGACAACGTGAGACTCTGACTCAGAAGAAAAAAAAATCCATAGGTTTTTCATTTATTTGTTTGTTTTTAGATGTCAGATAATAGTTAACATAGCTTTAGATGGTTAGATAATATTTATGTCATTGTGAATATTATTTCTCTGTCTTGAATTATCTTGGTATCTTTATTAAATTTAAATTAACCCTTTATGCATGGGTCTATTGCTGGGCTTTCTATTCAGTTTCATTGACCTGTACACATGCACTTATATAAATAATAAACTGTCTTGATTACCATAACTTTATAATAAGCCTTGAAATCAGATAGCTTTTTTATCTATACACATTTTACATATTTATAGGCTACATGTGATATTTTGTTATATACATACAATGCGTAATGATCAAGTTAAGGTATTTGGGATATTTACCAACTTGAATTTTATCATTTCCATATATTGGGAACAATTGAAGTCCTCTCTTCTAGCTACTTTTAAGTATACAATACATTGTTGTTAACTATAGTCACCCTACTCTGCTCTTGAACATTAGGCTTATATCTTCTATTTGACTGTAAGCTTGCACCCATTAGTCAACCTCTCTTCATCTTCCCCTCGCATCCACACAGCCTTCCTAGATTCTAGTATCTATCATTCTCCTATCTACCTCCATTACTTTAATTTTTTAAAAATTTGCTGATATGTTTTTTGTCCTAACATATGGTCTAACCTGGAGAATATTCTATGTGCTGATGAGAAGACTATGCATTCTGTAGCTGTTGGGGTAAAATATTCTGTCCATTTGGTCTAACATACAGTTTAAATTCAGTGTTTCTTTGTTGATTGTCTAGATGATCTGTCTAAGGCAAAAGTATGGTGTTGAAGTTCCCAAATATCATTGTATTAAAGTCTGTCTCTCCTTTTAGATTTAAAAATATTTGCTTCATATAACGGAGTGCTACAGTGTTGGTTCCATAGATGTTTAGAATTGATATATCCTCCTGCTAAGTTGATCCCTTTATCATGATAGAGTCTTTCTTTGTCTCTTCTGTTTTTTTCTTAAAATCTGTTAAACTTGATATAAGTATAGCTATCTCTGAACACCTTAGGTTTCTTTGGAATAACTTTTTCAGTCCTTTTACTTTCATTCTATATATGTCTTAACAGATGAGATAAGTGTCGTGTACACAGCATGTAATTGTGTTTTGCATCCATTTGCATAGCCTATATCTTTTAAGGGAAACACTGAATACATTCAAGATTATATTGCTATGTGAAGGCTTTTTCCTGTGACTTTATTAATTGATATCTAGTTGTTTTATATAATTTTCCTGTATTTCTTTCTAATTGCTTTTCATTGGGGTCTGGTAGGGTTCTATATTGGTAATGTTTGAATATTTCTTTTTCTTGTGTGTGTGTGTTTGCTCCACCAATGGGCTTTATATTTTTGTGTGTCTTTATGACGGCAAATACCATTTTTTTCATATCTGGGTGTAAGACTCCATTAAACAGTTCTTGTAGGGCTGGTATTGGGGGACAAATTCCTTCAGCTTTTGTTTATTTGAGAAATACTTTATTTCTCCTTCCCCTACAAAGGATAACTTTGCTGGGTTCGGTACTCATGAATGGCTGTTTTTTTCTTTCTTTCAGAACTTTGAATATATCATCTCATACTTTCCTACCTGTAGGGTTTCTGCTGATAAATCTACAGCTATTTTTTATATTCCTTGACAAGTGACAAGATGCTTGCCTCCTACTGTTTTTAGAATTCTGTCTTTGCCTTGTACTTTTTACAGTTTGATTATAATGTGCTGTGGATAAGATCTTTTTGAATTTTATCTATTTTAGGATCTTTGATCTATTTGGGGATCTTTGCCTTCTGGGACACTAAAAATACAAATATTTATTTTCTTTATGTCATATTCTTTCCATATGTCATATAGACTTTGACCATTTGTTAAATTCTTTTACTTTATTTTTGTCTGGCTGGGGTATTTAAAGACACCTATCTTCAATTTATGAGATTTTTTCTTATGCTTACTCTAGTCTATTGAAGTTCTTGGATATATTTTTATTTTATCAAATGAATTCTTCTGTTCCAGAATTTCTGTTTGGTTATTTTTTATGATGTCTCCTTGGTGAATTTCTCATTCATATCCTGAATTTTCAGATTGTTTTGTGGGGTTTTTTTCAGTATTTATATCTCATTGATTCACCATGATATCAATATTTTAGATTATTTTTCTGGGATTTTGTACATTTCTTTTTTGTTTTGTTTTTTTTTTTTTTTTTTTGGAGTTGGAGTCACTCTGTCGCCCAGACTGGAGTGCAGTGGCCACTCCCGGCCACCGCAGCCTCGACCTGCTGGGCTCGGCGATCCTTCCGCCTTAGCCTTCTAAGTAGCTGGAATTACAGGCATGCGCTACCACGTCCGGCTGATTTTTTGATTTATTGTAGAGATGAGGTCTCGTTGCCCAAGCGGGTCTCGAACCCACGGGCTCAGGCAATCCACTCACCTCAGCCTCCCAAAGGCGCGGGATTACAGGCTGAGCCACCGAGCCCGGCATTTCTTTTTGTTTCTATTTGTTGCTAGAGAGCTTTTGCGTTCTTTTGAAGGTGTCATATTTCCTTTTTATGTTTATTGTAGTCTCATGTTTATATCCGTGTATCTAGTGTAAGAATCGCTTCTAATTTTTTTTTTTTTTTTTTTTTGAGTTGGAGTTTCACTCTGTTGCCCAGAATGAAGTGCAGTGGCTGCTCCCGGCCTCCACAGCCTCTACCGGCTGGGCTCTGGCGATCCTTCCGCCTCAGCCTTCCAAGTAGCTGAAACTACAGGCGTGCGCTACCATGCCTGGCTGATTTTTTATTTATTGTAGAGATACGGTCTCACCAAGTTGCCCAGGTGGGTCTCGAACCTGCAGGCTCAGGCAATCCACTCACCTCAGCCTCCCAAAGGCACGGGATTACAGGCTGAGCCACCGAGCCCGGCTAACTTCTAATTTTTTGAAATTGCTTTTGTAAGAAGATATACAGGCAGCCAACAAACATATGGAAAAGTGCTCAGCCTCACTCACCATCAGAGAAATGCAACTCAAAACCACGTTGACATTCTACCTAACCCCAGTAAGAATGGCCATCATTAATAAAACAACAAAAGATGCTGGCAAGGATGCAGAATGCTTCTATACTACTGGTGGAAATGCAAACTAGTGTATCCTCTTTGGAAGACAGTGTGACAATTTCTAAAAGAACTAGAAATTGACCTTCCATATGACCCACCAATCCCCCTAATTGGGAATATACCCAGAGGAACTCAGATCATTGTACAAAAAAGATATCTGCACACGCATGTTTGTTGCAGCTCTATTCACAAAAACATAGAACCAACCATGCTGCCCATCAAAGCTAGACTGGATAAAAAATGTGGTACATATACACAGTGGACTATTATGCAGCCATAAAGAAGGACAAACATATGGACTTTGCAGCAACTTGGATTGATTTAGAGTCGATCATACTCAGTGATCTATCAAGAAACAGAGAACAGAGTACCATATGTTCTCACTCATAAGCGGACCTTGAATAATTATACTATAAGAAAAGGATTTTCAATAGTGGGAAACTGTCAGGGGAGGAGGGGTAAGATTGGCAGTTGAGGGAAGCTTCCAGGGGAGGGAGAGGCACACCTTATCAACAAGAGTAACTGAATAATGAACATTTGTATACTTAACCCTTAATTGTACCCCACATCTTTAAAATAATAAAAAATAAAAATAAATTGCTTTTGTAGGAGAGAATTTTTTTCCTGAAGATGTAACTATGGTATAGTTTCAGTAGGGCACTTTGGCTTTGATTACAAGTGAATGTAGTAGTGTAGACTTCATATGATTTATTCAGCTGAAAATTGGGTCATTTCCTTGATGGCTTAGCATACAGTTGTTACTGAAGGCTGTGGTGAAGTTTTACTGGGGATTGGGATGCCAAGTGGGCCAGTCGTTGAGCTCCAGTGGTAGCAACAGTAGTCCAAGAAAGCCTGTCTTTGGAGCCCAGGGTGATGTACACTGGCACTGGTGTTAGAGGGTCCAGGCAGGCTGATTCTTGAGCCTCCAGATGGCTTACTTGGATGCCAAAAAAGGCAGTGGTAAGCCAGGCAGGTAGGTAGGTATTCAGTCCTTTGGGTCATGGACATGCTATGGACAGTGGCAAAAGTGGGTGGCGTGTGCGGGTGGGTGCGAGCGATGGTGGTAGTGGGAGACTGGATGAACCCGGGAGGGTGTACTCATGCACTCATGTGCTCATGTGGTGAACAAGGCTGTACCATCTCAAGGTCCCAGATGGCAAGCTCAGATATGGAGGGGTGGAACTCAGACAGACATAACCTCAGTCCTGCAAGTAGTGCTTGTAGACACTGTTGGAAGTTGACAGGGCCAGGGTGATCTCTTAACCACAGGCAGAATGCCCAGGTAGAGCAGGAGTGGTTTCACAGTGACCTCTATGCGGAGGTAGGGGATGGGGTCACTGCCAGTGGCTCCCCTTTCACTTCCCCTTCAGCTCCAGCAGCAGCTGTTGGTAGTGGAGGTGGCTATGTCAATGAGGCTCCAGGGATGTAGAGATGTAGAAACTGTTAGGCTTTAGGGCAAGATGTCATCTGGTGGGGGATGGGCTCTGAAAAATGGCACTATGCTGTAGCTGCTTAGGACTTGAGGATTTGAGGGACTCAGCATGAGCTCTCTCTAAAGCAATGCCAGTGGTTTTAGACCTGAGAAATCTAGAACTCTCTTGTGACAAGAATTATAGGAATCCCCGGTGGGGATATGAACTACGGGAGAACTTACTTTTACCCTATTGAAAAGTCTCTCTAAGATCCCATCTGATCCCAGCCTACCAGACTGTATTGCTTCCCTAACCTTTCTTTTTTTAAGGTATTTTCTGTCACTTCTTTGTTGAATTCCAGTGTTCTCTCTTAGATCACCTATATAAAGTGTGGTTATCTACCTGCTATTTTGGTACAGAATATATTTTGATTCTCTGAAGAAGCAAGTACCAGATTTATCCAATCAGTAATCTTAAAATCAGAAAGTTTAAGTCCTTCTATTGTTTTTCTTTCTCAAAATTGTCTGGCTAATCTATTATATTTTAAAACATACATTTTAGAATTAGCTCATTAGTTTTTACAAAAATAGCCTGTAGAGATTCAATGACATTACACTGAATCTGTAAATAAATTTGAGTAGAATAGAAATCTTAACAATATTGAGATTGTCAATCAATAAGCCGGGTATGTTTATGTATTTGTTTAAAACTTCTTTACTGTCTTCTATAGTTTGTAGTTTTTATAGAACAGATCTTGTATGTGCCTTTTTACACTTGTCTATAAGTGTTTCATGTGTTTTGATGTCATTATGTTTAGTATTTTTAAATCTTTATTTTTCTAGTAGTGTACTTATAGCATATAAAAATGCTATAATGCTATATAGTGCTAGCATAGCATTAGTTTTCATAGGTCTCTCTGGATTCCTTTGGGTTAAGCTATTTACATACTCATGTCATCTATACATAAATATAATTTTGTTTTCTTCTTTATAATAGATATGACTTTTATTTCATATTCGTGACATATTGCACTGACTAGGGCCACAGACACAACATTTAATGTAAAAGCCATCATCTGTGTCTTTTTTTCTGATTTTGGAGGGAAAATTTGTTTTCTTTCAACATTAAGTGAAATTTAATCCTAGGTTTTTGATAAATATATTTTACCAAGTAACACAGAACAATATCTACCCCACTAAAATCTGACATCTCCATCATTTATTAAATTTGCATATGTGAACATATTTCTCCATGCTTTATTAATTTTCATTAATTTTATTTCCTATTTGTATACTCTCACCTCATTGTAGTTCTTCTGGCTTTATTTTATATGTTAATGACGGTTAAGATCATATATAGATTTCTTCATTTCTCCCACCCATTTTCTAGGCCTTACTTATTTTTTTAATATATAAAATTAGCTTCTCTACTCCTTCAGAAATTCTATTGTTATTTTCATTGAGATGCTTGAATTTTGCAAATTTATATATTAGATATTATTCATTATTATGATAATGAGTTCAAAAGTATCTGTTCAAGTAATCTTTGGGTTTTTTTGTTGTTGTTTGTTTGTGTTTTTTGAGTTGGAGTCTCACTCTGTCACCTACACTGGAGTGCAGTGGCCGCTCCCGGCCACCGCAGCCTCGACCTGCTGGGCTCCGGCGATCCTTCCGCTCAGCCTTCCAAGTATTTTTTGATTTATTGTAGAGATGAGGTCTTGCTGCCCAGGCGGGTCTCGAACCTGCGGGTTCAGACAATGCACTCACCTCAGCCTCCCAAAGGCGCGGGATTACAGGCTGAGCCGCCCAGCCCGGCCATTATTATTTTCTACACAGTTTCCTTCTCTTCCTTCGTAGAAAGCCTGTTCAATTTATTGTTGGATTTATTCTTATGTCTTTTATCTTTCTTAACAACTTGCATTGTAAATAGGAGTCTTTCTTCTTTGACATTTTTAAGAAGTATGTGCTTCTTAATTATTCTGACTTTACTTGGTTTTGAAGTCTACTGTCAACCCATTCAGTATATAAGCACCAGGAGGTACTCCACTGAATTTCCTGAGTTCAAAACATATTCCAGATGGCATTTTTAGCTTCTAAATTCAATAAAATAATTGGCATGCCCTCTGATGTAATCATTCTTTTTTGAGAATCAAGATTGTTAAAGCACCAAAGAAGAGTGTTATGAAGACAGAAGACAAAAATTATGCAAATTGATAATAAGGTAAATTGAGAGGAACACTTTCACCCCTGAGTTCCTAGTTATATAAATTTTGGCTAGAGCAGTGAGTGATTTTATATTCATCAATAGGCCAGAAGTAATATCATTCCTTTAGTACAGCACACAATTCCACAGGATATTGTCTCCTGGTTCAAGCTTGTAACGGTGATTTCAGTAAGCTATTGCACATTTCTATAAGACAGATACATCAAGATGTGAAGGCTATGATAAGAACAATGATTTACATGGGCAGGAGTATGTGAGTTACTGATGGCTTCTAAGTCATTCTGTAAATCTAATAGTCGTAGTGATGGCAGAAGCATTGCTGGCTGGAAATATCAATAAGATACATGCATAGAATAGATGTACATTCATCCATGAGGACAAACCCTTCATCTCAGTGGGAAAGAAGTCCGAAGTAATTATCTTTCTGAACAATGTAATATTGTGAGCTCTGTTTAAGATTCTGTTGTTGGCAAGTTGAGCCCTTGGCAATGAAAGTAGCCAGAGGGTATATTGCCAAAAGCAGAGACCTAGAAAACAAAGTTGCAGGGGGAAATTCTTGTGATATTGAGAAGAGCAGAACAAATATTAAAAAGCAGATATGAATGATAAGAAAGCAATCAGTCAAATCACTGGCCCAGCACTTTTATTGTGATTACTCTCACATATACTTCCAAATTCTCCCCTCAAGATTTTATTTCTACCACTGGATTTAATCTTATTGTGTTATTTATCTTAGTACTTCTTGTGTCACTACTTATACATTTAAATACACATATTATATTTTGGTTTCATAAAGTTTATATTAATATCTTTCAACTCAATTTTAAAAAGAAAGCAATCTGCATGCTAAAATCACCTCTCATTTTTTTTTTTTTTGTCAATTCTCTTCACAGAATTTGTTGGTACAATTGTTATTAACTTTTTAAAAATAACTTTTCACATTAATTTTCTGTTCTGGAACTATAATTGCTTGGTCCTTCCATTGAATAGGTTTGATGTTGATGTTCATCTCATGTTCTTTAGCCACTGCTCCTCTATTCAATTCTCTCTCAACTTTAATTGACATAAGAGTTTTCTTCAGAAAAATTTTTGAACTCTTATTTTCAGGATGATAATCTTTTTTTTCTCAAATCTATAAGTTTGGTCACAATTTTTAGCTGGTTTATAAAAACATACTTTTTAAATCCTTTTCTCCTTTTCAGGTTCCTTTTGTTCATAATTCATCTTGTTAATAAAGATATTTCTGGCCTCGTTAATTGCAGCAAGTTCATACTGAGTAGGACAGGACATTGCTTCAAGCTAGCAGTAATTTTTTTTCTGGTTCCTATGTGTGACTGTGAGATAGCTTATGCTAAGAAAGGCACTTTTTAGATTTCTTTTTTGAAATAATACACACTTTTTACTGTTGACAAGGTTATTTCTGGGTCATAAAATTTATCATCTCTCCCTCTTTTTATACCTCCTGTATTCTTCATCTTAATCCTGGCTGCCACAATCAGATAAAAAGTGCAAGGATATTTTCTTCTTGCATTCGTAATTAAGACCAAAATGGGCCTATTTTGTTATTATTTATTGTTTTGTTTCTTAAATTTTTCTTCTCCTTCAGTGGTGAAATTCAGCAAATTCATTCTGGCTTATTTTTCAGAATCTTCTTCTTCATCAGTATGGTACCACTGTGTGTTTCTTTTTCCATCTCAGCAACTTAGTTTTCAATGTAGTCAGCCAGCTCTAGCCAAGAGCCCATGCAACCACTTCTACTTCATAAAACAAAAAACAATTTTGGGATTCAGCCTACATGGTACCACACTATCAACTCTGGAGAACACTGTACTGCTGATTTTTCTAAGTTTTATAGTCATGATGTCCTCTGTGGACATCATCCCTCTTTGGTATTTACTCCATTAACAAGGCCTTTTCTTGTAATTATGACAAATGCATGAAAGGAGGAGCATCAATTATAATATAATCATTGAAATGCATAAGTCGAATGCCATTTAGCTTATAATATTTTCATAGATTTGTGCCCCTGTCAACTATAGGGATATTATGTTTTTGTTATTTCTTCTAACAAGAGAAAAATCCTCACATACTTATAATCTAGCTTTCTCTACTAACATGCATTTCTATGACACAAAAAAATAATAAAATAAAATGAAACAAAGTTATATTGAATCTAATATTGTTTCTTCACAAGTATAACTGTACCTATTCATTTATTACGTGCTTATTTGTTTAAAAATTATTAACAACCCAGAAAGTCAGATGACTATACTACTTAGATTCATTACTCAATACCCTGATCACTTCACAGAGGAAAAAGAAAACAGGAAAGAAATGCAGTTCAATATGTGTAAAAGTTTTTTCTTTTTAAAAAGATGTGATGAGAATACAAAGAAGAGAAGACTTAAATTAGAGCTTTTGTTTCTGTCTCAACTAGTAGAAAAATAATAAAAATAGCATTAAAATCAATTCTTTCACTGTTAAATTTTGTTTGCTGACAGTTATATATGACTGACTAGTTTTAATAGATTTAAAGGTATAGTCATTAGAGTATATGGTTTTTTAATCTATCATTATTTTCAAATAAGAAATTATTTTTCATCTAGTCAAACTTTATAAGAGGTTTTTAAGAAATACCATTTTTTCAGACACAAGTAATCTACCATACTACTTCCATACCTTTTTTCCTTCACTGGCAAGTTTTTGAAGGAGTTGTTTACAATGATCCCCACTTTCTCATCTCTCATTCACTTCCCAACTTACTACAATTGTCTCTATCTTCATCATATTCAAACACTAATCTCATTAAGGATCATAGAATTGGCAAGCAAAAGACACATTGAATTATGATTTGAGTTCTACATAGAATAAGATACGGTTTGCCTTATTCTACTCATTAGCACTTCCCTTTTTTGACTTCAAGAGCTCCTTCCTTCCTTGATTTTACTCCACTATTTCTTTATTTTCATTCCTGGAGTTAGACCTTAAACATTAGTTTTTCTGAGTTTGCTGCCATCGTGTCTTTTACTTTACTCATGCTCATTCAGGGATGTCACCTGATCTTATTAATCCAAATACTGCAAGTATGAGATTGCATTTCCATAATTTCTTCTGGGCAAAGTACACTTCTTAGTCCTTCAGTGGTGAGTTTGGTCATGTTATTTGTTTGGGTTAATGGAATATAGGTATAAGGGCAAATTGTTAAGTGTACATTGCAACCTCAAAAAACACTATGTACTTTTGCTCACTCCTCTTATATGTTACCCATCCAACATGAGAATAACATCTTTTGGGAAACCTCCAATACCACGTTAAGAAGACACATGAATCAGTACACAACCAGATGACAATCTCAGCCTAGTCCAGCAGAGGCATATCTGATCCACAGACCTAGGAGCAAGAAATGTGTCTGATGTTAAAGCACTGAACTTTGAGTAGTTTTATGCAGCAATTTTGAAGAAAATATTTGATATAATGCCACTGCTAAGTCCCTTCAAACATTCTCCTGAATTTTAAACAAAAATATCCAATCATCATTTAAGCATCCCCATTTGGATAATTTATAGTTACCTTAAACTTAATATACATAGAAATCAACTTACTTTCTCTTCAGGTAAGATAATTATTCTGTTATTTCTTATTTCAGTAAAGAAGAAATGCATCTGTCCATTTTCCAAGTAAAGAAGCCAAGACACTATTATTTTTCTCCCTTTTTCTTAGCCTAATTCCTATTTGATCAATCAATTTACTTGATAACATAATCTTATGAATTAATATATATGTATTTCAATGGCATTTCATATATCCCTATAAGCTACCTTACATTTTTCATGAAACAGGGCAAAAGAGAAACAAATAATCAAAAAAGATATCTGTTGATTTATTTCTCTTCTCAGTATTTTGAAATTATTTATTTACTTCTCTATCCACACTACTATCACCTGTGTTTAGATATCTATCATTTTTTGCAAGGAATGTTACATGCCTTCTAACTTCCCACAAGCTACTTACTCTTCAGTGTATCCTCCAGTCTTCCTATGGTGTCTTTTTAGCATAAAAATTTGATCTACTTAAATTCCTCCAGCTAGCTACTTTCAGAATACATAAAATGGAATAACATATTGTATATTACCACACTGTAGCTCTATGGAAACATAAAGCTTTCCTGGTTTATTTTTTTTTATAGTTTCCTTCTCATTTAAATGTCCCATACCCTCTTTCTATTTTCCAGCTACTAAGCTGACTCCTAATCACCTTTCTAACCCCAATTCAAGCATTGTGTCATCTGGGGATTATTTTTAAATTATTGTATGCCACTTTCTACACAGTTAAGATGAGCAACTTCCCCTTGGGAATTTGTGCATAAATCTATAGTGACATCTATTACAGTTTCTTACAATATTGACTTATGTCTCTTCCTTCAGTTTTGGATATTTCATAAAGAATATGGAAAGTATATTCACTTTTTTGGACACATGTTCCTCAGCTTTTGATGAGATTATATCCCAATAAACCCACAGTAAGTTGAACATATTGTAAGACAGAAATGAATTTAATACACCTAACCTACCAAACATCATAACTTAGCCTAGTCTACCTTAAACATGATCAGAATACTTATAGTATCCTATCATTTAGCAAAATTTTCTAATGCAAAACCTATTTCATAATAAAGTACTGAATATCTCATGTAATGTGTTGAATATTGTACTAAAATGAAAAACATTAGAAGTACTGTTTCTACTGAATGCATATAACTTTCACAACATTATGAAGTCAAAAATTGCAAATGGAACTACTGTAAGCTGAGGATTGCCTACATTTAGCTTCCAAGGCAGTAGTCATTTATCTCTATATCAGAAGCATCTATTCATATATAGCTAAACATTTTTGGAACATGAACAAATACAACAAAATTTTGAATAAATCAGTAAGAAACTCTTAACCTATGTTATGTTCTCAAACAAAAATCCACTAGAAGCTCAAACTATTCTTCATTCAAAACACAGAAATTCAAGAAAAGTCTTCCTAGAAAATTTTCCTTAACCTACCAAGACAAAAGCTGGGTATTTCATACTGGTTTAGCACATTGTACAAACTTTAATCAATACATCATAATGTTATGGTTTTTGTTTAAGTCTGATTTTCTCAGTGGACTGTAAAATTTCCAAGTCCTGAATGCCAATTTAATTAAACTGTAAAATCCTAAAACTGAGCATAGCTAGATCTTAAGTTAAATACTGTTACTATATATAGTACTGATCAACACTGTTTAATCAGCTAATTAATTCCTTCAATGGTCATAAAGCATTATAATGTACCATACACAAATCACAGAACTAGGATTAAGGCAGAGGTATAACATGTATAGCCTGTACATATAACCCACAATTATTGACTGTAAAAACTTAGAATATAGACTTCAAATGAAGAAAAGATGGTTCATTGTATTATTTCCATAGTTACAGGATAGTTAAAAATTATCTATAGAATTGCATCTTTTAAAAGGCAGGTAGGTAACAGACATAAGAAAAAAATCTTCAGTTTCAATAATTATCAGAGTAATGCAAATCAAAACTACAATGAGATACTACCTCACACTGCTCGTGATGACTATCATTAAAAAGTCAAAAAACAACAGGTGTAGTTGAGACTGCAAAGAAAAGGATCACTTCTACATCGTTGGTAGAAATGTAAGTAAGTTCAATCTCTGTGGAAAACAGTATGGCATTTTTTAAAAGAACTAAAAATTGAGCTATTTCATGAAACATATCCAGAGAAACATAAATTGCTCTACAAAAAAAAAAACCAAAAAACTTGCATATGTATGTTCATTGTACCACAATCATAATAGCAAAAACATGGAACAAGACTAGATGCCCTCTGAAAGCGGACTGGATAAAGAAAAAATGGTACATATACATGAGGGAACACTGCAGTCATAAAGAAAAACAAGATTATATCCTTTGTGGCAACATAGATACAGTAGAAGATATCATTCTAAGTGAACTATCACAGAAACAAAAAACTGAATACTTCATATTTTCACTCATAAGTGGGTCTTAAACATTGGGCACATGAGCACAAAGGCAAGAACAAATGTAAAGGAGGGAAGGAGGGAGCAGGGATAGAGGGCCACAACGATCAGTTGGATATCATGTCCAATACTTGCAGGAGAAGTGGCTGGCTAGAAGCCCCAAATTCACCTTCATGCAATTTAGTTGTGTGGTAAATCCTCACATGTACCCCACAACTCTAAAACAAATTTTAAAAATAAAAAAATGGCTTCAAGAAACTGAGAAGAATAGAATTGTCCCCAAATAAATAAGTTGCCCGTGATCTTCTATCATCATGTGACGTAACGTAAACTGCACTTAAGGTTTATATTGGTATCCATTCAATACAGTCCATAACATTAGAATATCAGAAACTCTTTCTTTAAAAGACCATTACCAACACAATTGAGTTTTATTATCATATTTTATTAATTTAGCTGTTCTTTTCTTGAGTTTTGCTCTTTTCTTGAGTTTTGTTGCTGTTTTTAATATGTGTTTATATTTTGAGTATTTGTGCTCAAGTTCCTCCTACAAAATATATCTCTAAGTGAATTACATAATTTTATGAATTATGCTTTTCTTTTTTCACCTTGCATAACACTGTAATATTAAGTCAGTTGAATGACTTCTTAAAATGTATAATGTGATGCCAGGTGGCATTCTCATTGCAGGCTTTATGTTACAAGTTGTACTTTATTATTATTATTATTATTATTATTGAGTTGAAGTCGCACTCCGTCGCCTAGGCTGGAGTGCGTGGCACTCTTATGGCCACCACAGCCTTGACGTGCTGGGCCCAGCAATCCTTCCACCTCAACCTTCCAAGTAGCTGGAACTACAGGCATGTGCTATCACTCTCAGGTCATTTTTCTTGATTTATTGTAGAGGTGAGGGCTCACCAAGTTACCCAGGCTGGTCTCGAACCCATGGGCTTAGGCAATCCTTTCACCTTGGCCTCCAAATGTGCTGGGATTATAGACGTGAGCCACTATGCCCAGCTTATATTTTATTATTTTGAAAATCAGTAAGCAATTGATGCAAGATGCTCTTAATTTCTTTGTGCATGTATCATAAAAATTGCATTTCTTGTACATATATTATTACAAATACTTAACAGGAAAACTCTTCTTTGTAGTTATAGGAGTATAAGTAAATAACATTCTTCTACAACCTGATAAAACATTATGCTATCTAACACATATATAATTTTATACATTTTACTTTCTTCTATAGTTAAAATGGCTTAAAGAATAATAAATACCATTCAGAATAAAAATTGTTACTTTGTTTCTACTGATTTGAGGCATAAAGCATTCTTTGAGTAACAACTGTGGCTACTGATACAATTAAGTCACCTCTTATGTATTCTTGCTTTATACATTGTGAATCCCAAATTCATTTTGAGAAAAATTTATATTCTAGGTTTGTTTTTACAAATGAAATATTCTCACCTTATAACTGCCTTTGGAATCATAGTCAAAAGCACTTAAGATATTGGGAAAAATGAACTCTGAGGTAATTTGGAGATCTCAAAATCAACTATTCTAAAACATAGTCCTTCCCCTACACTGTCTCTCATAACATCAGAGTGAGGCACACTGCAATGACTGAATTTCCCTTTATACTCTTGTTTCCCAACCCAAGTGGCATATGTGTCATATACACTACACAGGCTAAAATATTATTATCATACTTATCACAATCTCTTCAATTGCATATATCGGGTGTGCACTTATCTGAATGAACTTTTCTTTTTTGCCTCTTAGTGAGTCACTTCAGTTTCACAATTCTTGCCTTCTTTAAAGTAGAAAATTTTTATCAGTTCTTTTCATCATCACTGCTTCTCACTCCCTTATTCTGAATACTGCTCACATTTCTGACACTACTATTTCTCATTTTCAACAAATCAATTATGCTATTGGCTATGAGACTCAACTCAATCTGAGAGATATTAGAATGTAGAAATAATAAAGAAGTAGAGATTGTCATTTGATTTAGATTGTTAGGCACATACTGCTTTCAGAGTTGTTAACATGTAAAAAATATGTAAATAAGTAAATTCTGGGGTTTTTTTAAATTGTTATAGTCCTCCTTTATAATTCCAAATCCTTTATGACTAAATTCTGTGAACATAATTTTAGGTATTTTTTAACTTATATTTTAAATTAACAAATAAAAAAATGTATATACAAGGAAAACTCAAAAAAATCTGAATTATCTTTTGGAAGGTGGGTCCCTTGTAATACAGTTGCAATTTATTCCTCCAGCTCAAACAGTTAGCCAAAGTTTTTATTTGGAAGTTTTTAGAAGGTTGTGACACAATGTGCAGAAGAAACATCATGAGTTGTGGCAGACAGGTGACTGGTTCTTCCATGACACCTGCCCACACCACACTGAGTTTTCAGCAGCTTTTGACCAAAAAACCGCATGACACCTGTGCCCTACCTTTCCTATTCACCTGATCTTGCCCAAGTGACTTTTGTTTGTTTGTTTGCTTTCTTGAATGAAAAACATCCTTCTCAAAAGAAAACATTTTGCCGTTGTGGAGTAGGTGAAACAAAAACTGGCAGAAGCACTAAAAGGTACCAAAATTGATGAGTTCAAAAACTGTTTTGAGCAATGGAAAAAGCATATCAATAGGGATATTGCATCAAAAACAGAGTAATTTGAAGGTGATTGAAGTTTAAACATGTAAGAGTACACAATTTTTTAATAAATAAAGTCCTCGGGTTTTGGGGTCCCCCTCATATTTATGTCACACTCATACATTGTGGAACGGCTAAGTCAAGCTATTCAACAAATGCATTATTTCACATACATATCATTTTTTTGTGGTGAAAACATTTAAAATCTACTCTCAGTAATTCTTAACTATACAATATAAGTTTAGACACCAAGTACTATAGAACTCTTTAATGTATTTCTCCCATCTAACTTAAATGTTATATCCTTTTACCAACATCTCCCCAAAATCCTATTTCCCACACTTGGTAATCACCATTTGTTCACTGTTTTTGTAAATTTGACTTTTTTACTGGATCATGTGGCATTTGTGCCTGGCTTATTTCACTTAATATAATATCCCCCAGTTCCATCCATGTTGTTGCAATTGACTGGATTTCCCTCTTTTTTAAAGGCTCAATGGTATTCCATTGAGCATATATACCACATTTTCTTTTGCAACTCATCTGTCGATGAAAACATAGGTTAATTTCATACTTGGCTATTGTGAATACTACAATGAATGCAGGAGTGCAGATTCTTTTCAGCATACTGATTTCATGTCCTTTGATACATGGTATTAATTTACTTTAATTTACCAACAGTATCCAACATATATCTTTTCTCATTGTGGCTTTAATTTGCATTTCTCTAATAAGCAATGATTTTAAGCATTTGTTAATATACCTGTCAGTCATTTGAATGTCTTCTTTTGAGAAAGGTCATTCAGGTCCTTTGTTCATTTTTAATTGAGTTCTTTTCTTACTATTGGGTAGTTTGAGTTCCCTTTATATTTTGAAAATTAATCCCTTATCCAATGTGCGCTTTGCAAATATATGCTCCCATCAACATAGGCTGTCTTTTCATTCTGTTGCTTGCTTCCTTTGCTGTGCAGAAGCCTGTTATTATAGCTGAATGTAATCCCATTTGTCTATTTTTGGTTTTGTTGCTTATGCTTTTGGTTTACATCTGAAGAAAACATTGTCTGGACCAATATTATGGAGATTATTCCCTAAGTTTTCTTCTAGTAGTTTCAAAATTCCATGTCTTGCCTTTACATCTTTAACCCATTTTGAGTTGGTTTTTGTATATGTTGTGAGATGACAGTCTAATTGTGTTCTTCTGCATGTGGATGTTCAGTTTTTCCAGCACTATTTATTGAAGAGAATGTCCTTTCCCCATGATGTGTTCCCAGCATCTTTGTTGAAAAACAACTCACTGTAAATGCACAGATTTATTTTGGAGCCCTCTATTCTGTTCCATTGGTTTTTGTGCCTGTTTTTATGCTAGTACCATGCTATTTGATTTCAAAGTCATCTTCTAATCATGAAATTAAATACAATACAACAGTTAATCTGCTGTCACTGTAGACTGGATTTTATGTGAAATGTATTTTCTAAATTTTAGGAGCCATTGTTTTAATTTTGAAAAGCTCTAGTTCTCATAATATTTAAAACATTCTGATCTATTTTGTATTCTATAAATATTACTCTCATTATTTAATATAATAGTTTTAAGCCTTCTTATTCAAAGTTATCCCATTTGGGTGTTCTGATGCCCACATTGTTGAACTTCGGGGTAGATTCTAATTTACTGTAACTCAATATTGGTAATTACTGGGTCTTTCAGCAATTATTTTTATATAACAGTTTTACCAGTCTCAAGAAAAATAGATGAAAATATGAAAGAAATACAAGAAGTAAAACTAAAATATAAATATAAAAAGATTAAAATATTTTAATCACGATATTTTGAAGCTTCAAGATATACTGTAAATGCCATGGTAGATGGATAGAGTTTTAGGCAAAGAAAAATAGCTGCAATAACAAGAGAAATGTATTTTTGTGTGTTATATGCCACTGTTCCCATGCTTCTTAGCTATAATCAGCAATTTTCCCAGTCTTCTGTGAGCCTAAGTGCAAAGTGTATATGACCTCGTGGGACTCTTTACTTTGAAGTTTCTGGCACTTAGCTAAAAGCCTAGAATTCATCTCCCCAATGCCCTGCTACTGATCCAAAGTTCATTATTTTATACACATCGAATCTGAATTAGGAGATGTTATTGGGATTCTAGAGAAGTTGAAATGAGAAGAATCAAGGAATCTCTTTACCCAATTTGCTGGGGCTTCCTTTCACCTTGTATATTTTCTCCTATGTAACATTTACTGACAATAAGCTTGAAAATGTCATGTAAATGAGAGGAATACTTCTCCATTTTCTAATGTTATAGGATGGCTTCACCTTTAGTAAATTCATTGACACATGTAGTGGGAAATAAAGAGACATATAAAACATTTATGACTTCAGGATACCATCCTTATCTGTACATTCAAGTTCCAGACAATATTTTCTAAACAGGAAATGTAACATAATTTTTGGTATAAAATTTTTTCATGCCACTCAAGATAAACTCAAGAAAACTTCTTGATAGCATGGTTTCTATGTTTTCAAAGTAATCTCTCAAAATACAACAAATGTTCACTAAACTCTACATTTAACAATTCATTATAGTTCCCTGAAACTACTTGCTTATTCATGCCCCTATATTTTACCTATTCAGCCTGAACTATATTTCTCTACTTTTGTCTAAGAGTATATTCATGTTCAGCTTTCTAAACTCAACTCAAATACCATCTACTCCATGAAGCCTTTTCTATTCCACACAGCTTACTCCATGGCCCTTTCTACCATATTTGGACACTCATAATGTTTTTCTTAGAAATTATTTAATAATCTTCTGATTTTTTTTACATACATTTGCTTCATGTGACTCAATTTTCCATTATGTGTAAAAAGTCATTGGTGGTCAAACAGGGGGATCAAAAATCTTAATACTTTTCCCATCTTAATCATTCAATGACCTATTTTATGAACTGCATAGAACCTTGGTGGTATACCATGAGTCCTGCTTGTGGCACACCTTTCTCAGAGCTCTATTTTTGTCATTATATATTCAGCTAATACAAATACTGGATGCCAAAAACAAGAGGTGCATTCTTAAAATAATAATGAATGAATAGCATTAAACATTTTGAAAGTAAGACTAATCCAAAGTAATATTTTTCACTTGAAAATAATCATAACATTTCTTTTACCATTTCATTTCACCTTTTCTAGAGTCTCCTCCCTATTTCTATGTACATCTTTTTCTCAAATTTCAGGTTAGAGCTCTTAGTTTATTATTTTGTCATTTTTATTATTATTACTAACTCTACTACATGCCTAACACTTTCCTAAGTATTATATACATTAACTCATTAAACGGAATCCTGAAAACAATCTTAAAATTCTGGTGCTTTTATCATCAATGTTTTAGATGTAAGGAAACAAAGGAAAAAAAGAGGAGATATTTTTGACCATTTAAGTCCTCCCAGATTTCCTAAAATCATATCATTACAACAAAGATAATATTTTGGTCCCAGTAAAATATTTTGAGATTTTAGTCACATTAAAATGTTCAAGATTTTTAGCAACAGTAAAATATTTCAAGATTTTAATGAATATAATTATATAATTTATTTGAAATTAAGATATTATCATCACATTATATTTTCATAGTGTTTTATCACATTTTTACAGTCACAATTGTCTAATTCTCACAATGGCATAGTAATATTCTTGTAAAGGATGAATAAACTGGGGCCTAAAAAGGTTAAAACAAAGTAAATATATACCAAAGTCCTTATTTTATGCCAATAACCCATCTTATGATCAAATTAGTCATTGTAGTAGGCTAAATGATGCCTTCTGATGACGTTATGCTCTAGCCCCTGAAAAATGTAAATGTTACCTTATTTTTAAAAAGGTACTTTGAGCCGGGCTCGGTGGCTCAGCCTGTAATCCCGCGCCTTTGGGAGGCTGAGGTGAGTGGATTGCCTGAGCCCGCGGGTTCGAGACCCGCCTGGGCAGCGAGACCTCATCTCTACAGTAAATCAAAAAATTAGCTGGGCGTGGTAGCGCATGCCTGTAATTCCGGCTACTTGGAAGGCTGAGGCGGAAGGATCGCCAGAGCCCAGCAGGTCGAGGTTGCGGTGGCCGGGAGCGGCCACTGCACTCCAGTCTGGGTGACAGAGTGAGACTCCAACTCAAAAAAAAAAGGTACTTTGAAAATATGATCAAATTAAATATCTTAATATGGAGAGATTATCCAGGTATGCCCTAAATGCTATCACATGTATCTTCATATTAGGTCTGCATAAACACAGAGAAGATGTGTAAATGAAGAAGGCAGAAATTTGAAAGTGCTGGCCTTGAGAGCTGGAATTATAGGCAGCCACAAATCAAAGTATACTGGTAGCCACCAGAAGCTGGAAAAGGCAAGATACAAATATTCCTCCAGAACCTTCAGAGGAAGTGTGGTCTATCCAATACTTTTATTTCAGCCTAGTAGGATGAATTTGAACTTCTGACCTCCAGAACAATGAGAAAATAAATTTCTGGTGTTTAAAGCCACTAAATGTATGGTAATTTGTTACAGCAACCATAGGAAATTAATGCAAGCATTTACTGAATTGCATATTAGATTGGCTTGATTAGGCTCATGACACTGATTGAATGGGTAAATTAAATGCTGATTATTAAATGAATAATTAAATAAATGAGTAAATAGTTTAGGAGTAAATAGTTTACTCATTTAATTGGTAAGAAACTACTTAGACCATTTCTTGTTATTTAAGGTCCAAAGAATTAAAACAGATCTAATACATTATAATTTCTATGAATTTAATGAGTCTATTTTTTATTGATTCTGCAAGAAATAACATTAGCAGGCAGTTTGTTGCTATTGTTCCAACCCAATTTCATGCTGCACCAATATTTACCTTGTGATGTACATCAGAATCATAAATAATTGGCAGCTCTCAGCATTCCCTATCCTTAAAATCCTTTCTTTGCCTCTAGACCAATGTTCTTCTGACCATTTTGTTTACATTTTCCTTCTCTATATGATTTGTGTCATTCCATCATTTATCTGTTTTGTGCTTTAGTCTTCAAAGCTTCCCAAAACATTTACCTCTTCTCTCATACTCTCATACAATGTGATTTCCATCTTTTTCATGCTTTTATAGTACATGATCCTTTAACTGTTTCCAAACCCATTTCCTTATTTCTTGTTTCCTAGAATTTTTATGTGGTCCTACATTTTTCATTTTACTTTCTTTGTGAGCTTTTCTTGTTAGAGTTTTGTAGTTATTGCTATGAATTATTTCAAATAGCTTATCATTATTAAAAATTCCTACATCACATTTCCAACAGAGATGTATAGTGTCATTTTTCTAATATAGTTTACACTTCTGAAAATTTGAGAGAGATGCAATTGCTGATGCACCACATTCTGTGAGTCTGTGCCAGCATACTTTTATCTAAATTTAGCTGACATGGTGTTTGAAGTAATTTTTGAAGGGTCTTAATTTCTAACAACTCTCTTTACATACTTTGCATCTAATTACTTTCGAAGTTAAAGAAAGAGAAAGCAGAGTGGAATATGTACCTGTATATACTCTTTATATTGCAATGTCTAGTCCTAGTCATTGGGATCCATTGACAATAACATAACAGCCAAGTTAATGATTTAGTGTTCCTGTTCACTTCAGTTTTGGAGGATTGATAGTGAAGAATCAGGAAACCATATTTTAAAGCTCCTTGCCTATCTGCAAATTCATAAGTGGTTCCTGAAAACTACCTGCTTAAATTTTAGTCATATATTTGTTTATTCATGCCCAGACTAGTTTTAAAAATAATTTAAGATAGCTTATAGATATAAAATGCATTAAAAGAGAATGAGAGTAAAAGAAAAAAAAAGGAAAGGCATATTGGATCATAAAGTCAGACATATGTTATAGGTGAGCCACAAATCTGGCACTAAGATTTCTAAGCAGGCAAAGAGGGAAAATAATTGTAGCTCTTGTTCAGTGAGCTCAGCTCTTCTTCATCTGAAAACGAGAAAGAAATCTGTCCCAAGGTCCTCAGAAACAAGAACCTGCATAGGAAATAAGCAAGTTCCTTACATGAGACACCACAAACTTCCAGAGAGCCATTGACAGTGTTTCTAAATATGTCCTTGGTATCAAAATAAAGTATTAGCCCATAAAATGATATTCCAAGTGAAGCTGAAAGTGTAGTTGGTATAATTCAGCCACACTATCAAGAATATTACAGTCCAAAAAATATATCTGGCTCCCAACTCTGTGCATCTGCTTTGGCTGTTGTTCCCCCCCCACACACACACACACTTATTACTGGTAATTATATTGCTACCTGTTGAATCATATACATCTTTCAAAATCTAGGTCAAATATTATCATCGGGCATGTAACATAGTACATATGAGTATGGGATATGTAGTAAAAAAGAACTCAGTTGATTCCTCTGTATACTAACTGGGTAAACAAATTATCCTAGCTCCCCAAGCCTACACTTCCATATCAGTAAGTTGAGATTAAATCCTGTCTCATAAAATTGATAATAACTTTAAATTTGATAATGAAACATAATCAGCATTCAATAAATGATAGGTTTAACTTGCTTCAAGAGCTTTTTGTTAAGATCATTTAACTCTTCATATTCATACAAAAGTGTGGTTTAGTGTAAAGAACAGAAAATATGCAGCTAGAAGGATTAGTTTATTTTTTAGAACCTAATTTGATGTTGTTGGCATAGTGGTAGGTACATTGCCCCAACATTTACATTGCCCCAACATTTCTGTCCACTGGTATGCACTTCCTGTATAATCCCCGCCCCTTGATCATGAGAGGAATTTGTGAATATAATGCGATATCACTCCTGTGATAATGTTGCATTATATCGTAGAAGATATTTGACAGATACCACAAACTTTCTAATAAATTCACTTTCAGTTCATCAAAAGGAAGATAAGTTATTCAGATCTAATCATGTCAGTTCTTTAAAAATAGCCAAAGAAATCAAAGTGAGATAAATCCTCCTACTAGTTATGAAGAAGTAAACTATTATGTGGTGCGACAGTTACTTAGCTAGGACATGGAGTCAGCTATTACAAACTGGGGGCAATCCCTGGATCTTAGCCACCAAGGAAACAGAGATCAGGGTGCTACAACTACAAGGAACTGAATTCTACCAATAAGCAGGAAGCTTCAAAGGGGAACTTGAGTCTCATGAAATTTTAATCTTGGCCAACACCTTATTTTCAATCTGAAGAGATTCTAAACACAGAACCCTCCTAAACCATGCCCGGGTTTCTGACCCATGGAAACTGTGAGATAATACATTTTTTTAAGGTACTGGATTTGTTGTAATTTGTTACACATAAATAGAAAACAAATTTAGGTATGTTAGCTAAACTTTATGAACTTAAGTTAGCTTATTTGTATAGTATAAGTAATTACTTTCATCATACAAAATGTTGCGAGGGTCAATTATGATTATTAATGTATACATATTTCTAAATAGTAAATACTATAAAATCTGAGATGGTGTTATTACTTTTACAACTATATGGCACTTAGGAATTACTTTTGTACTCTGGGAATTTTTTGATGGCTCTTATCCTCCTCCAGTATGTTGTGAGCTACTAAGAGAGATTTCTGCCTTAAGTCCCTCTAGATCTGAATTTAAAAATTCTTGCAAAATTATTCATGACGATAGAAATCAGAATAATGAACCTCAACAGGTAAGAGAAGCTATATACTGGGCAGGGGCACCAAGAAAACATGGAGTTTGCAAATGCTCTATAACATTATCTGGGTAATATATAAAAATTATCAAGTTGTGTGCTTAGTGTATTTTATGATTTTCTGTATTTTAATACCCTTTAATTTTTAAGAAATGCTGTTGAATTAGCAGATTAATGAATAAATGGTAAACAGTATTCTCTTAATGAAATATACAATTTCTTCTATTATAGTTATTTTTCAGATAAACTCAAGCAACTTTGACAAACAGTAAAATGGGTACATGTCAGGTTTTCTAGAGTGTAAGCCACAGTTGTACTACACCTTCAAAAATAGCAAGGTAAACATCTTAATATAAGATGATATGAGACTCCTGGGAGAGGTCTCAGGACTTAAGTTTTTTAGGTGATGCTTTTTGAATAAGTGCTTTAGAATAGGCCTTTCTAAAACAAACAAATAAGTAAAAGAAATAAGTATATCAAAATCACAAAAATAATTCACATGGTCCTATCTTCTGACCTAGATACTTCTACATTTAAAGTATTTGAATGTTACCAGCATTTTACAGAATTGAAATAATGTGTTTTCATGGTTTTCATGAATTATTTAATCCTGATAAGAAAAATAAAAGACATGATATTCATAAGACCAGAGCAAATGATAAAATTAGCAAAGGGGCATGTGCTTATGGAACTTTTTCTTGAAACAACATTGAACTCTCATTGGCAGTGTCAGCAGGTTAATTAAGAAATCTCTTAGGCATGGCATATGTTCAATACAAATTGACATTACTTGAGACATGGTTATAGCAAATGCTTGTTCATCAATACTCACCCAACTGATTGACCTGAGCTACAATTAGAAAAATGCCACTTGCTCCAAGGACTAAATGCCTGCAAAATCATTGCATGGAAGAATGAGAGGTAACCATGTACAAAATATAAGAAAGTAAACAGCATTTCGGTGTCAGACCATTGCAATGGTCTATTCACTTCAGTAAGTCTAAAGGATGTTTTAGAAAGCAGCATGATAGACAATTTCGTGACTTCAATCTCAGGAAATGAGGAATGTCCTTTTATTATCCCAAACTTTCAGACTTAGTCTCAGAGTATGAAAAGACTTCAGAAATCACCAAACTCAAACTCCTTTAACTGCAGAAAAAAATAAAAACAGCCCAGAGAGTTTAAGTTGCTGAGAGAAGAGAGGATTCAGAAGGGACTTGCATTATATTGTATTATATTAAAATGAGATTAATGACTATATTAAGGAAATACAGCAGATGGTAATTAATTTTAAGAATTATAAAATAATCCTATTTTATAGAAAATCTAGCAAAAGATTTTGAAAAATATTTTTAATTCTTTTTTGAGGGAACAAAATATATTCTGCTCACTGAGAAATCTCTGGTTAATAAAATACAAAAGTCAGAGAATAAGTGCATTGTCACTACATAACTTGTGACCAAAGGTGTGAGAAAGGAAAGAACACAGCAGTTATTTATTGAATAAGTGTAGAGTCTGACCAGGTCCAGGTACCTATTTTTGCCTTACCCTTTGACTCTCTGATACAGACATTAGTTTTTATTAACAAAAAATTACATAAATGAACTTAGAAATATGATCAGCATGAGAAAATGCAATTAAGAAACCTCATTTGGAAAAGTATAAAAAATTTAAGTGTTGGTGCTGGAGACAAAGTACTAGATCACAAGAGGAAAAAATATCAATTGAGAGTAATTGAACGTTCTTTGCTGCTGCATATATCCACTGTTTCTTTCTCTAGTTTGGACACAGTCAATGTCAACATCTTGAATGTTTACAAATTCATATGGTCTGCATGGGTCCACCTGTTGGCATGGTTACCAGGAGGTGATTTAATCTGTGGGGCTGCTGATTTCAATGAACAGATGAACTAGGTAGATTGACTGAAAATTGGAGCAATTTAGTCACTTGAAGCTTAGATTTCTTTCTCTGCTGCTTGAATAGGCTTAGGAGTGTCAAGTTTTCCTGGAGAGTAGGTGGCACAGAATCAGGTGTCAACAGAAGCAACTTTCCAGACACTATAGCACAAGCTAGTAGCAGAGCTAGCACTGTACCAAGGCCTTGTGATCTTCTACTCATGCTTTTTCTACCCTGTTGCTTATTGGCCTGTAAATGTTGCTGCCAAATTCACTTCCACAGTGTACAAATTCAGAATATATGCATCTAACAGTATAAATGTAAGCTGGAGGTTGACCAAGTACAGCCGTGAAATGAGCAGAGTTTGCCTTTGCAGAAACCCATCTCCCACTCCACTTCTTAACAACTCTAAGTAACACTGCCTTTTATTTTCCATCACACCACCCATTCCCAATTAAAATCTAATTTATATGAGAATGGTAATTCCCTATTTGAAATATTAACCTACGTCTCAGAATCTTTAAGCTCAGCCTCTAGTTGCTACTGTCCAATCTGATACAAGCATCTTCATTCTATGTCCTAAATCCTATTTTCTTTGACTTCTCAGCAATAAGCCAGCCCTACATCTTGTTACCACCCATGAGACATGCTTTTGATAAATAGTAGCTTGTAAAGACTCTCAAGCAATTGTGTTTCCATGCTTTTTCCTATTTTGAGCCAGAAAATCCAAGGTAATCTAGCTCAAGTTTTACATTATACAAATTAGGAAATTTTAGCACCCCCCCCCCATTTTACTTTTCATCTAATATTCTTAAAATAGCAGAAGAAATAACAACTCAAGATTCTGGGCACCTAGCAGAATAGGTTTTTTTCTACCTTCTATAATGCTTCAAATCATATCAATTTAGCTGTCTCTACAATAAACTGGTTTAAAATGCCAACCCATTCTCATATGATGTTAGTCAATAATATTTTTTTTAAATCTTCAAATGGAAAGAAAATGAATTCACATAAATACAAGCACATTAATGTGTAAAAGTATACACTCCTGTGAAATTTGTAATAAAATAAAAGACTAGAACAATACTTGACTCTCTAAGCACTCTGTTTACTTCCAAAAAAGAATATTTGACTTTATACAAAATTGGAAATCATTGCAATTTTGCAACAAAATTTAACTATAATGTTTAGAGTATACTTTATTAAACTAGAAAGTCCAGAGAATAAATTACAACCTGGTTTTTGCAACAAAATTTAACTATAATGTTTAGAGTATACTTTAGTAAACTAGAAAGTCCAGAGAATAAATTACAATCTGGTTTCCTTCTTTATAAACTTTTCCAGGAAAGTTTTCTAGCTATAAAAGAAAAATTGTTTTGACATATCTACCAGATGCATTGATAGATAAAATTTATTCTCTTTCTATTAATCTTTGAAAAACATTCCTAATAATTATTGAGAAAATGTTCAGTTTCTTCATTAAAAGCAGTAATCTAAAAAGCTAGTAGACAGTCAAAGAAAGTGACAGGTAAAAATGGTTATAAAAGTAGTATAAAAAAAATTACCAGACAAATATAAAAGCTACCGATTTAATAAAATTTTATGGCAAACTCAGTCTCTTTTTCTTCTGTTGCTATTTCTTTGTCACTGTAAATGGCATTAACTTTATCCCAGTTATTCACTCACAAATTCAATCTTGTTCAAGTTTTTTCCTTCTGAACATTTCCTATCCAAAGAGCAATCTATTGGAGCTACATCCTCAATGCTTTATAAACACATGTTTTACTTTCCCTTCCATTATAGTCTTATTACAAGTCTAGCTGATATTTGCTTCCCTCCTGTCTTACTCAGTAGGAACCATAAATGTTTATGTTCCATAAACTAAGCCCAGTCTTTGTGGCATGTTTTTCCTCAAAAAATATTTCTCATTCTCACCTGATAACAGGGTGTCACTCCTGGTGTCATCAGGGTGTCAGCAGTCAAGAATCATTATAATTTGAGCTAATTTTTTCTTTCATCTTTGATAATATCCTTGATAATATCCCATTGAGGTCTCTACGCTCTAAAGCAATGCTATCCAATAAAACTTTCTGTGAGGATGAAAATATTCTACATTAGCTCTGTCCAATATGGTGGCCACTAATCCCATATGTCTACTAAATTGATGGTTAATGCATTTGAGGAATTGAAATCTTGATTTTACTTCATTTAAATTATATAACCACATGTAACCAGCAACTAGTATATTGGAAAGTACAGTTCGGAAGTAGTGGCTCTCAAATTTCATAGTGCATCAGGATCACATGGAGGACTTGTAAAAACATAGATTGCTAAACTCTATTCTAGAGGTTTTAAGTCTGTAGTCTAGAATGACACTCATAAATGTGAATTTCTTAAAGTTCTCAAATGATACTGCTTGTTGGTCCAGTATGTAAGTTTGAAAATCACTTTGCTAGACAACTTTAATAACTCTATTGTCTCTTGAATACATTCAATGCATTTTTCTTGCTTTTTTCTTTTTTTCTTGCTTCTTATTAATATTGGCTTGAATGCCTATTATCTGCTTTATAAAATCACAAATTATTTGACAATAAAGAGTATGTCTTTGTCATATTTGCAAGACCTAAAATGTCTTACACAGTCATATGAATCTAATAAACACAAAATAGGGGATTTGGGTTTAAATTAGAGACTAGTTGTTTTTCAAAATAATATACATTCAGATTGATTTTATTCATTTTAAATTTAAATTGTGACTAAGTAAAAAAATCATTATAAAACCATATAAAAAACCCTAAAGTAAACTTTAAAATTTAGATTACATAAATTTAAGGAAAAATTTATCTCCATCAAGGTATTCATATAATATTTTAATTGCATTGGTAATTATATTTTAAAATAAAATGACAAATATCACAGGGATATTAGAGAAAGTAGCTAATGTCACAAAGTATTATTTGCTGTTAAAAAAATAACAAGACAAATCTACTTTTCTGAATGGGGATTTTTAAAGATAGGAGAAACATCTTTTGGCAACTCTAAACTTTTTTTTTTTTTTTTTTTTGAGTTGGAGTCTCACGACGTCGCCCACACTGGAGTGCCGCGGCCGCTCCCAGCCACCGCAGCCGCGACCTGCTGGGCTCCGGCGATCCTTCCGCCTCAGCCTTCCAAGTAGCCGGAATTACAGGCATGCGCTACCATGCCTGGATGATTTTTTGATTTATTGTAGAGATAAGGTCTAGCTGCCCAGGCGAGTCTCAAACCCGCGGGCTCAGGCAATCCACTCACTTCAGCCTCCCAAAGGCGCGGGATTACAGGCTGAACCACCGAGCCCGGCTAACTCTAAACTTTTATACATAACTCATATCTTTTAAAAAAGTAAAACTAGCTCATATTTTCTGTTGAAATGAGGCTCAATACCAAAAAGCACAAGGCATCATTAAAATGAAACTCAAGGTAATACAAACACCAGGAGAAGTGATTCCAAGATCTCTTTCAGCAGTGTGCCTAGTTAAGACCAGGCAATTAGTTTCTTACTGTTATCAGTCACCTTTAAACCTGCAATTTGAAACAAGTCACCTATAGAGAAATCACTTCCACTTCTTTTTAAATTATAGTAAGTCACCAACAAATTATTTTTCTTCAAATCATCAAAGGAGTTTATTCAGCACATTTTTGAAACAAACTCACTCTGCAATATTAGAAGACTCAAATAATAGGTGACTGTCTCGATAGTCAAATCATAGTTTTCTATTTTCACACTAACATGGGCCTTTACATGAATAACAAAGGATTGTGGTTAATGAATAAACACTTCAAATCATAGCACAGGAAAGGGACTTGATGGTCTCATCTGTCTTAGCTTGACATTACCTCTTGCTAGGTAACCAAAGATAATAAAGAAAGGTCTGAAGCAGATCGGGGGAAAAAAAAAAAAAAAAACAGCCTTAGCCAATCTTTAATATCAGTCCTGCTGCCACTAGTACCATTAAGTTTGTAGGAAACCCAAAATCAGAATGCAGAAGCAAACTTGGGGTAGGCAGTTTCTTATACCTTGTGATCTAAGGTCCACCTCTGTATAGCAATAAAAGGTAAGACTGACAGTAACTTCTCTAAAAAATTCCATTTTGGGTGTAGTCAATGCCTTTTTGAATCTGAGAGAGTCATTCTTAATATTTTAAGACAGTCATTCTAATGTTCATTCATTAACTCATTGAAAGCTTGAAATACATTCTAGAAGTGTCTTGGGGAGATGGTTTGTTTTGGTTGATAGTGTTTTTGGTTTGTATTGTTTTCTGTTGTTTTGTGACTGGTTTCTGTTAATGTAATTTACTTTCTCTCTAAGGATTTAAAATCTCTTTAGTAAAAAAAATTTACATGATAAAGTAAACAGAAAACAACAATGGACCATGAATCCAATTACTAAGTATAAACAGAGTTTTCTGAAATATGTAGATTTGAAGAATGCAATTTTTATGTGTTGTTTATTACAATCCATTGGTATTTCATTAGCAGCTATATTAGAATTCAATTGGTAGAAAACTTTAAGCATCTTTCTTTACTATCTCAGAACCATTTCCAGTCATTTATGGTTCTCCTGGGTAAACAGTAGGAGTCTTTTTAATTCTAGTCTTTACTCCCTTTCTACTTATATTCTATTACCCCTAGTCTCCACAGCATACACAACCTACAGAATTGCTAATAGAAAGACTCACATACAAGTTACATTACTATCTCAGTTTGCTCAGACAGTGTCTTCTTATAACCAAGAAATATCAGATTTTATCGTGGACAGCATTGGTGGGAGGCAATTCAGCAACTCAGGAAGAGACACATTTAACATTTTTCATGTGCATCAAAGGAGTAATAGGTTTAAAGAAATTGAGAAATGGTTCTATTAATGATAAACATTTGTTTATCTTAGCCAGCAATTACCATTCCTTCTATTTGTAATCTTCTTCCCTATATTCTCATATTTAATGTCTGTCTGTATATCTTTTAAGACTAAGCTTAGGCAATGTTTTCTCCAAAAACCCACCTATGAACAAACAATAAATTGAATATCTAACCTCTCACTTAGATTGTAAAGTCCTTCAATACAGATATTGTGAATTATTCCTCCTGGAATCATAGATATCTAGGAAGTCTTACCGCATAAGAGATGTTCAAATAATGTGAAATGAACTGAACTTTCAATATAAGTAAGTGATTCTACTTCTGAGTTTACTGAGAAACATGAGGAAAAAAAAGTCGTTTCCCATATATATACATAGATATATTTTGCATCATATTCTACTCTCTTGCAAAGCCTTGTTCTACAATCTACACTTATTCTACCCCTTTCTCCTCTCATAGAGGAACAAATTTGTCTTCTTGTCCAAAAATAATACCCATGCTCACTGTGAAACTCATTCTATAAATGAATTTTATTCCAAAGCTTATTTGTTACAAAGCTTCACTCTTCTCCTGATCCACTTACCTTGTCTACAAACACATTCGGTTTACATAGTCTAAAAGTCTTCTTAAGAGACCTTATTATTATCTTGAATCATAATTTATTTCTCTTTGAACTCACAGATTTTCCAAAATGAATCTCCTGGTCTGTAAACAATCAAGTTTTTTGTCAATAAATGAAAAACAGAATAAGAGGAGATATTGAAAAGTTAATTTCAAATTATAAAAAATGAATGTGCTGCTGGAAGGCAATAAAAATACTATTTATATAGAAACTAGCATGGTACATAAGCTTTACTTCCTCATCCAATCATCATGCATTAATAACTTGAGTGATCACAACTCAACAATCACTCACTATATATGAGAATTTACCTAAAATGTCTAAATTCTGACATGTTTGTGTGAATCTTACTTTCATTTTAGAAATCTTAATGTTGAGCATGTGTGTTATATGTAAGTTTTCTCCAAAGAATACTTTATCTACTTTTTCAAAGTTTTTGAGGATTTTGATGTGCAGTTATTGTTTACTTTGGATTAGTTTGGGGTGTTGTTGTATAGAGTTCATTGATGTTAAAAGAAAAACATTTAAAATAATTTAGTTTTTTGAAGGATTAATTTAAAAGTATGGTAATGTTACAAAAAGGAAAGAAGTTTCAAGTTTTCTGCCTACAAATAATAGCATGACATATCACTAGGAAATGCTTACTGCAGTAGGGGGCAGTTACCAAGCAAATAGTCTTATGGCATCAAGCAAATAAAATGCAAGTTAATACAGGTTGTATTTATATTTTGTGTTTTAAATATTTCACTGTGAAGTAAGAGATTAAGTAAAGTAAAGTACATCATAAGATCTCATTGTGGTATATAACTATGGTCCCAAACTTATTCATACCATCCCATGCTCTCACCTTTGGTTAGTGACTCACCGCAGACTAATTGACTTGGTCATGTAAGAGTTGGTTTGGCCAATGTAAAATGATAAATAAATATGATCCAAGTAGAGGTTTTGATTTTTTCCTTTTTCTTTCTTTTTTTTTTTTTTTTTGAACTTTTTGTAGAGATAGCGTCTTGCTATGTTGTCCAGGCTGCTTTCAAACTCTTGGTCTCAAACCAGGACATTGGTTTGTCCTCCCAAAGTGCTAGGATTACAGAATTTAGCTACCACGTTCAGCCACAGAGATTTTAAAGGTACTTGTGGTTGTATTCTTGCTGTTCTTGGAATGAGTTTCCATGTAAGCAGTTGAACTGAGGCCTTATACAAACCAGTTTCCAAGTGTTTGTAGAAGTATGAACAAGCCCAGACACATTCAGAACTGTTCAGTTACAAGTATTCCAAATCACTAACCAATAACTAAATATTTTAGTCTGGAATTCATCATATGATAATTGTGACTTTTGAGTAACACAAGATTTTGTCAGAGACAAGTTAATTGTGCTTATAGTGAACATAAAGTTTAGTAATACTATATGAAGTGCATACTTAAGTAATTCAATAAAGAGTTAAATTTCAAAAGATGCAACTACTTACAACGAACTTTGTAGCCTGGAAGTATTTCAATAACATTACATTTATAAATATGATGACTTCTAAAAAAAATACTATGATGTTTTATGGTAAATATTTCGTATTTTAAAATATAGATATCATATATTTAATTACCTATTTTTACATAAATATTTAATATATAGACCTATAACACTGATTATTTAATTTTCCTTTTTTTTTTTTTTTGAGTTGGAGTCTCACTCAGTCACCCAGACTGGAGTGCAGTGGCCGCTCCCGGTCACCGCAGCCTCGACCTGCTGGGCTCTGGCGATCCTTCCGCCTCAGCCTTCCAAGTAGCTGGGACTACAGGCGTGCGCTACCATGCCCGGCTGATTTTTTGATTTATTGTAGAGATGAGGTCTCGCTGCCCAGGCGGGTCTCAAACCCGCGGGCTCAGGCAATCCACTCACCTCAGCCTCCCAAAGGCACGGGATTACAGGCTGAGCCACCGAGCCTGGCTAATTTTCCATATTTTTATTCTCAGATTTTAAATTCATACTATGTTTTAAATGCCCAATAGTTTTGAATATTTTAGATTGTATTGATATATTTGTGGTAAGAATAAGCAAACTAGAAAAGAGGACAAAATCATACAAAAATTAATAACTAGCAACAATCACAATTTCTTAATCCAGATAATCCTTGGATATGTATGAAATAAATGAAAAACCAAGGATAATTTATGGGTTATATGACCCATAAATTGGTTTATATAGCCAAGTTTTACAGCACTTTATAAATCCCCCCTTAAAGAAAACCTATTTAATATTCAGGTTACTTCATCTGGTACTTTACTGAATATGTTTCATATTTATTCAGTTATAAAATACAATATTTATCTAAAATAGAGTTCAAGTCTAAAGACTGTGACTTTGGTTTATACAATGATTACACAGCTATTTAAACAAGGGCATTAATTTATATTAAACTTAAAATTACACAGGCTGTCAAGCTTTGCCTAGCTAACTCATTACTGCTTTTCTGCACTTAAAAAAATGTTGAGATATATCAACACGTGTGAAGATATTGTAATATCTTCAGTTAGTATAATTCCCTTATCAGCAAATAATTCTTGTAAAAAAATCCAAAAAAAATTATAAAGCTGGCATAAGGGTTGCTAAAATACTGTTCATAGGTACAGAAGACAGTTTTCATCACATTTTCAAGTTATTAAAAAATTTTAATGCTGAATAATTAGATGCTGTTTGTTTTATTATATTTATGTTTTCTATGTTCTTGAGAGAACTGTGTGAGATGAAGTTGTGAGAATTGGATAGCTATGGAATTGAAAACCACAAAGTCAAAACACAACAAATAGAGCCAAGATGGAAGTTCAGATGATTTCTGGGAGTCAGAATATGGCCAAGAATAAAAAATGCATATGTTAGTGTTCAGGTTTATATAATCAGCAATATCATGGTATCAATGAGCCAGAGTCAAATAAATATTCTAGAATCAGTTAACAAAGAAAAAATAAAACTCACATTTGCTAAGTGGTTACTAGATTCTGAATATCATGTTCATACCTAGCCTAGATCATCTCATTTAATCCTCATCACAACCTCGTGAGTTGGTATTGTTGTTTCTATTCATCAATGAAGAAACTGAGGTACAGTTATATTATGTAACTTGCCTAAAGGTCACTAAATTTAAATTACTTGAACAGAACAGAAATGCTGGCATGTCTGAGTTGAAAGACTGTCCTTGAATTTAACATTGGTGGCAAGACGAAAGCAGACTGATGAATTAGCTAAATTTCTGCCTCAGCTCCAGGATTATTTCACTAGCATTCCCAGACACACAAGCACTCTGTTTACTAATGATCCAGTCTTTAAAATGGTCACTGCCCCTCTCCCTGGCACTGGTTTGTATGTTATCAACAGAGTGGTGGCTTCTCAATCCAATGCAACTCTCTAGTAGGCTTGAATCATCTTATACAACCTATTCATATGTTAAGTTAACATTAACAAATCATGAAATAAATGTTTCTTTGGCTCTTCTTGTGTGTTTTTCTGCTTGTAAGAAGATAAAAAGTTATGACACAATCATAACTTTACATCTTTATCCTTGTAAAGGGATAAAGATGTAAGACATATGCAAATGCTTAAATAAATGTAGTTTTCTAAGAGCAAATTAAATATTCTAAAATCTTTAGCCTGGCATATATGAACCAAAATGTGTTCATCTTAGTAATAGCAGTTCTACTTAATCATCTACCTGGTTTATACATCTTGGAGGCACAGCTAAGCCGGAACTAAAGATAAATGGTGAGATGCAATTACCCGGTTCAGCATAAAGCCTTGACACAGCAATACACATTCACTGTTTTAGTGTCATAATGAGTAACTAAATGCTAAAAATCACAAGAAAATAAGTGTTCCCAAAAGGAGAAGTTTCCACCTCTTCTGTGAAAAAAAAAAAAATTATACATGCTTTTTGTTTTCTGTTGGGACCAAGAAGAGAACAATCTCAGTAATCCATGACAAGTATTTACTGTAAAAGAATAATGAATATAATGTGATGCAGACAATAAGAAATAAAAATTTTCCTATGAGAGTCCAGAAGATAAAAAGTTATTTCAGGATATAAAATATTAATTCATTTTCTCTTAGTTATACCTATGGCTGTCAAATCTACTGTTAGTTTCTGAGTGCTTTTTAAAATTGGCTTGTCCACAAAAGTAAAATGATATGTTGTTGAAAAACTATTTGGATAACTCAAGGTCAAAAGCATATGTTGATAAATAAGGACTGTGAAAGAAAATATATGTACATATATATTATTGAATATCATTTCAGGATAAGTGACTTTAAAAAGGTGGCTAAAACTTTATAACTAAGGGAACCAAACATGTCATAAAAATAAGATTAGCCCATTTAATTAGTAACATCATTAACTTACAAACACATCACTCTTAGAGTCAGATCCAACTAACAGTTATATCCAGCTGGGACAATACTAGAAAACCTAATGGGCAGGAACTTTTAAGAATAAGTCTTACACCAATTGCTTATCAAGTAGTCACACAAAAATATTTCAATAGCTCTAATGTTGTGAACTTTCTATTTTTAAACAGAATGCTCTCAACTTTTCTACTGTAGTAATCAGACTCCTTCCTGATTATTGAGCCAAAATCTTTCTTCTACTAATTTCTACTTATTCTGTTTATATTTAAACACCTGCCCTCCTTTCAATGATGACACTTCAAATTCCAAAATAATTAGATCACTTGCTTCCAACTCTTCATTCTTTCATTCATCATGTGATGATACTTCTAGGTTTTTTATTAACTTAATTTCCCTTATATAAAAGTTCCACTTAAATTTGATGCTCATGTGTGGAAAAAGTGCTAAAAACATGGTGTAACCAATGTGAAGACCACAGTTTATTTTCCAGGTGACAGATTCCCAAACTCTCTATAGATAAATACCACTGAGTTTTAATCCTATCTATTGGTACCAAAGTGTTTATTTGAAAGAAAGAAAGAAGGAAGGAAGAAAAGAAAGTGTAAAAGAAAACAAAAAAAGAAATGTAAAAAAAAAAAAACCAAAAAAGTGCTTTCGACCTTGGAGCAGGTTTCACAGACTTCACTCCCTTCCTAAAAACTGTTTTAAACACGTTACAAAATTAATAACACCCTTATCCACTACACCTACATAACTGGCTATATCTGCTTCTATAAAATTGCTTGCTTTCCCACGCTAGCAGAATAATGCAATAAGAGCCCCGGAACGTCCCAACTTCTATCTTTAGCCCACTAGAATGTAAGTCTAAATTACTTAAGGCAGTCCTGTGTTACAGCTGGCCAGCCTTACTTTAAAATTCATTATCCAGCAAGCGACCCCCGGCGACTGCCAAATCTCGCTAATAAACCTCTTCTTTCTACTTATAACTTTGTGTCGGTGTCTGTGATTTAAACCCTCAGACCCTACTTCAAAAGAAAGAAAGAGAGAGAGAGAAAGAGAGAGAAGAAAAGAAAGAATAAGCTTCAGTTTGTTATTATTAAATTTATCTAATACAAAATAATTCATTCAGTTGATTCCTTATCTCTTCATAGACCAGTAACAAACAGTTCTGGGAAGTCACTAATTTGTGGACTACACTTTGAGTATAATAGATGCAGATAAAAGATGCTATGACACACAGCTGTAATAACTGAAAAGTAAATGCTTTTATTTATTTGCAGTTAACCAAATTCACATTAACATCTAGTAAGCCAAATTATTCTTCCAGGTTGTGAATAATGTAAAAGATGTAAAAATATGTAGAGAATAAAATTAAAGCCACATATACACTCATTGAAGACTAGTATATTAGACACTTTGCACTCAGACAAACTCAATTCAGGTCACTATAAATTACTATATATGAACCTTTAACAAGGTCATGATATAAAGAAAGGGATCAATTCAACAAAAAGATATAACAGTTCTAAATACATATGTGCCCAGAAAGGAGCATCCATATCTATAAAGTAAATACCATTAGATCTAAAGAGAAAGATAGATTCCAGAAAAATAACAAATGGGGGTTTCAATGACCCCCCACTCAGCATTAGACATATTATCTAGATCTAGAATCAAAATAGAAACATTGGATTCAAACTGCACATTAAACCAAATACACCCAACAGGCACTTGGAGAACATTTTACCCAACAGCTGCAAAATACATGTTCCTCTCATCAGCATATGGAACATTCTCCAGATTAGATAATAGTTTGACTGTAAAACAAGTCTCAACAAATTTTTAAATATCAAAATTGTGTCAGGCATCTTCTTAGACCACAATGAAATAAAACTAAAAATCAATAACAAAAGGAACTTTGAAAACTGTAAAATATATGAACATTAAATAACATAGTCCTGAATGATTAAGTTAATAAGGAAACTAAGGATAATTTTTTTAAAACATATTTAAAAATAAAAATTGACAGACAAAATGCCAAAGCCTATGAGTAACAACAAAAGGAATATTAAGAGGGAAGATTATAGCAATAAATGCTTACACCACAAAAGAAGAAAGATTTCAAATTAACAACCTAATGGTGCACTATAAGAAGTATATAAGAAATATTTTTTAAAAGTAGTAGAAGGAAAGAAATCATAAAGATGAGAGCAGAACTGAATAAAATAGAAATGAAAAAATACAAAGGATCAACAAAATGTTAAGTTGGGTTTTTTTTGCAATGAAAAACAATATCAGTAAATTGCTAGGCAGACTAACCAAGAAAAAAGGAGATAAGACCAAATACACACCAGAAATAAAAAACAGACATTACAACAGATATCAGAACAATACATAACATTTTATGTATTTCAGAGACTATTATGAACAACTATATGCTAGCGAACTAGAAAACCTAGAAGAAATGAATAAATTCCTGGACGCATATATCCTACTAAGAGCAAAACAGGAAGAAATAGAGAATCTGAACAGACCAATAATGGATAGCCAGATTAAATCTGTAGTAAAAAGTCTCATCCTTAAAAAAACAAACCCAAGAACTGGCATCAATGCCAAATTTTACCAAAATTATAAAGAAGAACTAATGCTAATTATCTTCAAGCTATTCCAAAAATTTGAAGATGAGGGACATACTCCTAACTTACTCTAATAGGCCAGCATTACCCTGATAGCAACAGCAGATAATGACACAGCAAAAAAAAAACTAGGTGAATGTCCTTGATGAACATGATGCAAAATTTTTCAACAAAATGTTAGCAAACTTAATACAACAGCACATGAAGAAGATTATTCGCCATGACCAAGTGTGAGTTGTCCCAAGGATGCAAAAATGATTCTACATAAGCAAATCAATAAAATATATAATACATCACAACAACAGAGTGAAAAACAAAAATCACATGATGTATTATTTAGGTGCATAAAAAGTATTTGATAAAATTCAACATGCCTTCATAATAAACACTCTCAAAAAACTAGAAATTAAGGAAACATATTTCAAAATTATTAAGGTCACATATGATACATCCACAGCTAATATCATGCCGAATGGAAAAAATCTGAAAATGAACAAAAAATCTGAATAGACATTTCTCAAAAGGAGATATAAAAATGCCCAACAGATATATTTTTTAAAAGTTAAACATCATTAATTATAAGGGAAACACAAATTTAAAATTACAGTGAGATAGCATTCCATCCCAGTTAGGATGGCTATTATCAAAAATACACAAAATATCAGACATTGGAAAGGATGTGGAAGAAACAGTACTCATGCACTGTCAGTGGAATTGTAAAATAGTACCGCCATTACAGAAAGCAATATGAATATTACTCAAAAAACTAAAAACACAAGTAAGATCCAGCAATACCACTAGTGGTTATTTATCCAAAAGAAGGAAAACCCATATATCAAAGAGATACCTGCATCACCATGTTTATCACAGCACTATCCACATGAGGAAAAATCTGGTATAACCTAAGTGCCCAGCAACAGATGAATAGATTTTTTACAATATGATATATATTTACAATGGAATACTATTTGGTGATTTTTTAAAAATGTGATTCTGTCATTTACAGCAGCATGTATGGAACGGAAAGTCATATATTAAGTGAAATAAGTAAGACATATAATGATACATGTAGTATGTTTCAATTGTATATGGAAGCCAAAGGCCTTGCTTTATATTATTAATATATGAATATAAGTCATGTTCTTTTCTTACTAAATTTTTTTCCACTGAATATAAAATAATTATGGAGTTCCTCTGGCTAAGTAAACTTAAGTTAAATCATAATAATAATAACAACCTTTGCACTAATTGCCTTGACATGTACTTACATAAACAATCTTTTTGAGATGTCTGGGTTACATCAAGATGTATAAGGACTTTGCAAAGCTCCTTATATGTCAGCCTAATTACTCCTTAAAAAAGAAGAGTAAGTTAATTTGGCAAGAATTGAACTTAAGATGTTAGCCAATTGTCAGTATTTTCTTTTTTAAGTACAATCAAATAATTTGTTTAATAATTTAAAGCATTAACATATATCAAAGTCAAACTCTTTAGTTCTCAACTTCTGAAATCTAATTTGCCTGGACTAGAAAATCTTCATATTTGTCCATCTTTATCCTTATGTTACCTTTCAAACATTTTCAATAACTAGGTGCAATGCCCATTTAGCCAAAAATCAAAACAATAATGAAGAACACCTTAGGCATTTTAAATTTTTTATACTTTCCACTATTAACTATTTTTATCAATTGCTATTTCACAAAATTCAAGACTTCAAAATTAAGTTTTCAAGCTTTTTTCTGAATATGACTTAGTCCTAAAAACATTATTTATTCATTTTTCCACTTAATTCTTATCATTCTGCTGACTCACATCCTCTTTGACGCTAACATTTAAAAAAATTCTTATTCCATTGGTTTCTTTTACTTATATGGTTATTCATTTTAAGCTTCTTGTGCAACTATTTACCACTGAATTCAAATGATAGTTCAATTCCTAGTTAAATTGACTACAATATGGCATTCCTCTAGATATTTATGGCTAAGTTTTATATAATTGGGGAGTAAAGTAGAAATTTGTTTTATTTTCTGTTTATAGAATCCTCACTCTTACCTTTAGATAGGATTCAGTTATATTTAAAAAGTAAAAGTAACATTTTTTAAAAGGTAAATTTCTCTGATTCTCTTTAAGCTTTTTTCAGTCAGTCAGTTAAACAAGGTTGTTTTCTACTTAAAAAAAGATACACATATACGTATACACTCACATACATATGTATAGTTAGAGGATTAACTTTTCTTGATATTCAATTATAAACTTTTAAGTAGTACTTTCCTACCCAATCTGATGACACCCCTTCTTCTATTTGCTATTTATGGAAGAAAGTAAAGTATAATCGTCAATTATAACTATTGTAATTCATAAAACATCTTAAACTAAAGTTCAAAATGGATGTTCCTATTAAGCAGATAGCTTAGAAAATTGAAAAAATCAGCAACCAGGCTGAGTCTTTTTATATTCTGGCTCTACTACATTCAACTTAAGGCTTTCAAGGAGGGGCAACCCCGTTCGGGCCCCCCTCACTGTGGGAGCTTCTCTGTCCTCGCAATAAATCCTGCTTTCTAAAAAAAAAACTTCCAAGGTTACCATATATATTTGCATTAAACCAATATGATGAGAGAGAACACAACAGATATCCTATGGAAGGGCAATATGCCATGACTAGAATTAATGCACATCATATCTGCCAGCCTTCCATTTACTCACTCACATACTTCAAGGATGCAAGAGAATGTGTGCCAAGAAAGAAGAGTGAAACTGACTTAAGGAACAGCTAACCATTCATTCTCTGATATAAGATGACAAACACTAAAGGTTTAACAAAATAATGGACAATATAAATGCAAATAATATTATACTGTTGTTATTTACATGAATTAATCAGATTTGCTATTGGTATTTCAAATTAGGCAAAAGGTTAGATAGTTCTAAGTTTATACATTGGTTGTTAAGTCAAATTTTTCTACATTAGTCCAGGGAATTCTTTTCTTTCTTTCTTTCTTTTTTCTTTTTTTTCTTTTTCCATAGGTTGCCCAGGCTAGACTGAAACTCCAGAGCACAAGGGATCCTCCCAGCTCAGTCTCTGATGTAGTGGAGATTACAGGCGCATTCTATTATGCTCAGCCAGCAATTATTTTCTAAGAAAACTCCAACTCCATATGCTTAACATATGTCAATATACATAACTGCAATACCACATTTATATAATGTAGAGAATGGAAAATGTAAGAATATTAAATATAGTCTAAGAGAACAACCACATTTGTCTGTTGGTAACTGATGTACTTCAGTTGCCTAAAAAGTATCTGGCTCAGAGTTAACCCTCAAAAAATAATATTTGGCTGATTTAAATGAGTGAATTTTAGAAGTACTTTCTCATATACAAATATATATAGTGAGTTAACTCTTTGAGTTAGGCCATATGGTACTGCTTGAATGTGGTCATTGACAAGACAAGCTGAAGTTTTTTAAGCTGACTACTTATCTGTCTGAAAATATATTTTTATACAATACCATAGCTTTGGACCCATTCAGTTCTTTTAAGAAGAATACAATTGTTTAGTTGTTAGCAAAATTGATGTTCATTCTTTCAATTTAATACAGTCAACCCATCGAATCTCAAGCCAGGTGACATGAGAACCAAAGTGAGGCCCAAACTTTACTTGTACACTGACATTTTTATACCTAACTCTGAATTGCACCCAAGTCTTTAAAATAAAAATTTTAAAAACATAGTCAATCCTTTGTTTCCATGAGTTCCTCATTTCAACCAGAAATGGAAAATATATTCTTTTAATGTGCATTTGTACTGTGTATATGCATACTTTTTTTCTTGACATTATTCCTTAAGCAGTACAATATAAGAATGACTTACATGGCATCTACAATGTATTCTTTTTTTAATATGTTTTTTATTATAAAGATATAGGGTACAATTCAGGGTTAGGTATACAAACGCTGACTATGCAGGTACCCTTGTTGATAAGGTATGCCCCTCTCACCCCTAGCAGTTCCTGCCAATCCCACTTTCCTCCCCTGACAGTTTCTCACTACTGCCAATCCCTTTCTTATAGTATTATAATTATTCAAGGTCCACTTATGAGAGAGAATATAATGGTACTCTGTTTCTGTGATAGATCACTGGTTATGACTGACTCCAAATACATCCAATTTGCTGCGAAGTCCATTTGTTTGTCTGTCTTTATGGCTGCATAATATTCCATTGTGTATATGTACCACATTTTTTTTTCATCTAGCCCAGCTTCGATGGGCAACAAGGTTGGTTCCATGTTTTTGCTATTGTGAATAGAGCTGCAACAAACATACATGTGCAGGTGCAGGTGTCTTTTTTGTAGAATAATTTGAGTTCCTCCAGGTATATTTCCTATAGGGGAATTGCTAGATCATAAGGAAGGTCAATTTCTCGTTCTTTCAGAAATCGCCACACTGTCTTCCAGAGAGGTTGTACTAGTTTGCATTCCTACCAGCAGTGCAAAGGCGTTTCCTTTCCTCCACATCCTCGCCAGCATCTGTTGTGTGCTTTATTAATGATGTTCATTCTCACTGAGGTTAAGTGGTATCTCATTGTGGTTTTGATTTGCATTTCTCTGATGTTGAGTAGGCTGAGCACTTTTTCATATGTCTGTTGGCTGCCTGTGTATCTTTTTTTGAGAAATGTCTAGTCATGTCTTTTGCCCAATTTTTAATGGGGCTGATGATTTTTTTCCTTTTGGTGCATTTGAGTTCATTGTAGATCCTAGATATCAGGCCTTTGTCATATATACAGTTGGCAAATATTTTCTCCCATTCTGGAGGCTATCTCCCTGCTCTCTTGAGAGCAAAACTATTCTTTTTTTTTTTTGAGTTGGAGTCTCACTCTGTCACCCAGACTGGAGTGCAGTGTCCGCTCCTGGCCACCACAGCCTCGACCTGCTGGGCTCTGGCAATCCGCCTCAGCCTTCCAAGTAGCGGGAACTACAGGTGTGCACTACCACGCCCAGCTAATTTTTGATTTATTGTAGAGATGAGGTCTTGCCAAGTTGCCCAGGTGGGTCTCGAATCCACCGGCTCAGGCAATTCACTCACCTTGGCCTCCCAAAGTGTGGGATTACAGGCTGAGCTACCGAGCCCGGCCTCAAAACTATTCTTTTGCTTTGCAGCAACTCGTTAATTTCATGAGGTCCCAGTTGTGTATCTTATTTCTTAAGGTATTGAACTTTCGGGTTCTGAATAGCAATTGGTTGCCAGTTCCAATTTCCATAAGGGTGTCTCCTGCATTTTCTAAGATTCTTATTGTTTGAGGTTTTACGTTTAGGTCTTTCATCTATTTAGAGTTAATTTTTGTGTATGGGGACAGGTAGGGGTCCTGTTTCAATCTTCTGTATGTGGTCAGCCAATTTTCCCAGCACCATATATTGAATAGGTTCACCGCTCCCCAGCAGTTGTTGTTGGAGGCTTTGTCAAAGATGAGTTGATTTAGGAATTGAGGCTGTGCTTCCGGAATCTCTATGCTGTTCCATTCGTCTATGTGCCTGTTCTTGTACCAATTCCAGGCTGTTTTGATTACTGTAGCAGCTTTATAGTAAAGTTTGAAGCCAGGAATTGTGATACCTCCTGCTTTGTTTATTTTGCTAAGGATTGTTTTGGCTATTCGTGGTCATTTATGTTTCCATATGAATTTCTGTATTGTCAATTTCAGGTCTGAGAAGAGTGATGCTGGTAACTTAATGGGTATTGAGTTGAATCTGTAGATTGCCTTTGGTAGGATGGACATTTTAACAATGCTGATTCTTCCTATCCGTGAGCATGGAATATTTTTCCATTTGCTTGTGTCTTCTTGGATTTCTTTGAGCAGTGTTTTGTAGTTTTTATTGTAAAGGTCTTTCACTCCTCTGGTTAGGAAGATGCCAAGGTATTTCATCTTTTTGTGGCTATTGTAAATGGGATTTTAATATGGGTCTCTGCCTGCTTGTTGTTGGTGTATAGGAATGCAACTGTTTTTTGCACGTTTATTTTGTACCCTGAGACTTTGTCAAAACCCTTTATCAGTGCAAGCAAGTTTTTGACAGATTCTCTTGGATTTTCAAGGTATAGGATCATATCATCAGCAAAGAGGGATAACTTGACTTCCTCTCTTCCTATTTGGATACCCCTGATTTCCTTCTCCTGTCTATTTGCTCTAGCTAGGACTTCCAACACAGTGTTGAAGGAGGAGTGAGAGTGGGCAATCTTGTCTTGTTCCAGTTTTCATGGGAAATGTTTCCAGTTTCTGTCCCTTTAGCAATATGTCAGCTATGGGTTTATCGTAGATGGCACTATTTTGAGGTATGTTCCTTCTGTACCTGGGTGTTTGAGAGTTTTTATCAAGAAGGTTGCTGCATTTTATCAAAAGTTTTTTCTGCATCTAATGAGATAATCATGTGGTTCTTGTTTTTACATCTGTTGATGTATTTAATTACATTTATGATCTTGCGAATGTTGAACCAGCCCTTCATCCTGGGGATGAAGCTTACTTGATCATGGTGGATGGTTTTTGAGATGTGTTTTTGGATCCAATTTGCTAGAATCTTGTTGAGGATTTTTGCATCTATGTTCGTAAGGCATATTGGCCTATAGTTCTCTTTTTTTGTTGGATCTTTGAGTATCGATATGATTTTAGCTTCGTAAAATGATTTGGGGAGAATTCCACCTTTCTCAACTGCCTGGGATACTTTCAGTAGAATTGGTATCAACACTTCTTTGTACATTCTGCCGAAAAGTCATCTGGTCCAGGGCTTTTTTTTTTTTTTTTTTTTGGTAGGTAGATTTCGTATGACAGAGTCAACTTCCTTGGTTTTTATTGGTCTTTTTAGTGTCTTAATGTCTTCTTGTTTCAACCTGGGTTGGTTGTGTGATGTCAGAAAGTCCTCCATTTCATTTGGGTTATCAAGTTTTTTCTCATACAGGTGTACATAGTAGTCTCTGATACTCTTTTCTATTTCTTCAGGGACAATTGTGATTTGATCTTTTGTATTTCTGATTGTGTTTTGGGGGGCATTTTCTCTCTTTTTCTTGTTCATTCTGACTAGTGGGTCCATCAATCTTGTTAATTCTTGCAAAGAACACGTTTTTGCTTTCTTGATGTTTTCTATGATTTTTTTGTCTTCTATGTCCCATATTGGACTCTTATTTTTTGTGATTTGGATTTTTCTGCTTAAGTTGGGGTTTTGGAGGTATTTTCTTTCCAGCTCCCTTAGGTGATTTGTTAGGCTCTCCAATTGTGATCTTTCCATTTTCTTGATGTGTGCTCATAGAGATTTAAATTTCCCTCTTAGAACTGTTTTCATGGCATCCCAGAGGTTTTGGTAAGATGTTTCTTCATTTTCATTTGTTTCCAGGAATCTTTTAATTTCTGCTTTGATTTCAGTGTTGACCCAGTAGTTGTTCATTATCATTCTGTTGAGTGGCCCTATCCTTGTGGGCTGTGTGGTGTTGATATTATTTTTATTCCACTGTGCTCTGAGAATGTGCATGGCAAGATTTCAACCTTATAGGATTTGTTTATGTTTGATTTATGGTCAAGGATGTGATCGATCTTGGAGTACATTCCATGAGATGATGAGTAGAATGAATATTCTGTAGCTGTTGGGTGGAATAATCTGTAGCCATCTAGTAAGTTCATTTGGTCAAGTGTCAAGTTTAGGTTTTGAATCTCCTTGTTGATTTTTGGCCTCAATGATCTATCTAGGGGTGTTAGTAGGGCATTCAAGTTCCCTGCTATAATAGTGTTAGAGTCAATATCTTTTTTTTAGTTTATTTAGTGGTTGTTTATAAACGCTGGTGCTCCTGTGTTGGGTGCATATATGTTTAGGATGGATAATTCTTGTTGATGGACTGCAACTTTTATCATTATGTAGTATCCTTTTGCATCTTTTTTAATTTTTGATAATGTTAAGGTTGTTTTGTCTGATATTAAGATTACAACTCAGCCGGGCTCGGTGGCTCAGCCTGTAATCCCAGTACTTTGGGAGTCTGAGGTGAGTGAATTGCCTGAGCCCACGGTTTCGAGACCCACCTAGACAAATTGGCAAGACCTCATCTTTACAATAAATCAAAAATTAGCCAGGCGTGGTAGCCCACTCCTGTAGTTTCAGCTACTTGGAAGGCTGAGGCAGAAGGATAGCCAGAGCCCAGCAGGTGGAGGCTGCAGTGGCTGGGTTCATGACAGTGCACTCCAGTCTGGGTGACAGAGTGAGACTCCAACTCAAAAAAAATTACAACTCCTGCCTTCTTTTGTGATTCATTTGCCTGGAAACTTGTTTTCCATCCTTTAACTTTGAGTCTGTGTGTGTCCCTTGTGGTGAGATGAGTCTCCTGGATGAAGCAAATAATTGGGTCATGGTTTCTTATCCAGTTTGCAATCTGTGTCTTTTCAATGGTGCATTTATCCATTCAAATTCAGGCTGATTATTGAAATGTGATTGTTTCTCCCTGTCATGAGGTTCTTATAAAGCTTTTTGTTTGTTTGTTTGTTTTCTTTTGGCTTTGGGATTAATGTCTGTGTGTGTTTTCAAACTTCTTGTGCTGTCTTCTCTGTTATTCTGTGCTCTGCTGTTCTCTTGGGAAGTATGTGGTCATTCTTTTTTTCTCTCTCTTTCTTCTGTGCTTAACACCTTTTTAAGTGTCTCCTGTAGAGCTGCTCTGGAGACTGAAAAATCTCTTAGGGATTAGATGTCTGGGAAGTATTTTAATTCTCCTTCATTGATAAAGCTGAGCTTGGCTGGATTGGAAGTTCTTGGCTGAAATTGTTTTTCTTTGATGATTTTGAATATAGGGCTCTAGTCCCTTCTTACTTGCAGTGTTTCTGCCAATAGGTCTGATGCTATTCTGGTTGGTTTTCCCCGGTAGGTAGTCTGACCTTTCTCTCTTGCTGCCTTTAGACTTTTTTCTTTTGTGCTTACTTTGTGTAGGTGAATTATTATGTGTCTAGAGCTTGTCTTCTCATTTGATATCTGGGTCCTCTGTATCTCTTGTGCTTGGTTGGTCACATCTCTGGTGAGATGAGGAATGTTTTCTTGGAATACTTGCTCCAAGTTGTTCTCCACTTCCCATTCTTCTTCTGGGAAACCAATCAGGCATAGGTTTGGCCTCTTGATATAATTGCACATCTCTTGTAAGCTTATTCTTTCTTTCTGAGTCTTCCTTCTATGTTTTTTATGAATCAGGTTAATTCCATGTTCTGGTCTTTAAGTTCTGAGATTCTTTCTTCAGCTAGATTAATTCTGCTTTCCATGTTTGTCATCTTGTTATTGATTTCCTGGATGAAATTTTTTATTGCCAGAATCTCTGTTACAAGTTCTTTCAGTGTTGTATCTTGTCTTTCTTGGGTCATATTCACTCTTTTCATTCATTCCCTAATCCTTGTCTTATTCTGGGAATAGTCATTGGTGATTTCCATTGTTTGGGCACCAAGGTCTGATTTTTCAGGAGTTTTGTCTTTGGTACACTTGAAATTGCCTGAGGCCTTCCTTTGGTTTTCCTCATTTGTGACAGATCTCTTGTTTTTCTCTTTAGTTCTGTTATTCAGTGTCAGTGGGAAAGGCTTTCCCTTCTGATTTTGCTCATTCCTCTATTCTTCCCTGATGCAGGCTCAGAATAGGTCAGTGAATGGGAAGGTTTGCTGTCTCTTGTATTTTTTGAAATTCAAATAAAGTAGAGAATAAGGTGCTAGGAATCAGAAACTACTTGCAAATTAAAATGTTCACCTATTGTGATATGTTGTCCCTGAGACCTACTCCCCACCATCACTCTATATGACAATGCAAATCAGAAACCAATGCAAAATAAATTGAACAGATACACACACACCCCAAAATAAACTGGAATAACAACAAAGTGAAACAAAACAAACAACAGCAACAAAATAACCAAGAAAACTAAACACACACACACATGCCTAGCACAAAGTAAATAGAGAAGAAAAACAGAAAGACTGGAGGAAAATAATAATTAAAAAAGGGGTGGGAGAATTCAGGTCTAAACCTCATATACATATTGACACACAGCTTAAACTATAAAAAATGAATATAAAAAAACCCAAAATTACAAAAGAGCAAATTAAATTTGAAAATTACTCAGCAACAACAAAATCAAAAGATAAGCACTCAATCATTCATATGCACACATAAGCAGAAAATAACAAATAAAAGAAGAAAGAAGCAGAAAAAGAAAAGAAAAAAAATTGGGGGGAATGCAGATCAAACCCTCACATACACATTCATGCACAAAGGAAAAATATTTTTAAAATAGATGAACTAACAAACAAATTTTTTTAAATTAAAAAATAATTGAAAATTAAAAAAAAAAATCTGCCCTCTTGTTACAGGCTCTATAATTGTTCCTCTAATCAGGTATCTCCTGCAAAGCCACCTCTTTCACTCTCTCCTCAGAGAATGAAGCAGAGAAGAAGGAAGGGCAGTGGAGGTGGGTGGGGCTGCAGTCCTCCTCTCCCACACTAGTGTGGTCAGGGAGATCTCCTGTGGGGAGGTATGGGATTGTCTCTTCCCCAGATATGTACTCTCACCAGAGGTGCCCCAGTCAGTCCTATCCTGGAATGAGTTTTCCTGTTGTGACTGATGTCTAGGCTCCGCCTGAGTTTGTCCCTCTCATTCATGACCCAGCTGTGTGGGTCTGATGTGCAGAGGATTTCTGGGGAGGAGGGGGTTTGGGTCAGCCCCAGACTCACCACTGATCCCTTTAAAGTACTTCCTTGTCCTTTTCTGGTCACACCCTTTCTCCCATGACTGGATCAGGGAAGGGGTGGGGCACCTGGAACTTGTCAGGTCCCTCCCAAGCCACGATCAGTCCCTGAGTAGTTGATCCACCAGTCACAGAGATTGGGTCTGTTGCTCCATGGTGAACAAGTCAGAACATTTTCCTGCCCCACCTTCAGGATGGCAGTAGGGAGCTTCTCTTGGCCTCTTCCATATAAACTTGCCTCTGTACTCCCTCTGCACACAGCCCCTGCCAGAGCCCTGCCAGGTGCTGAAGTGGTGAGGCAAAGCCAAGAGCTGGCAGTCAGTCTCTCTCCTGCTTCAATGGTGAGGAAGAGCAGGGGGCGACAGTTTCTCCCCTCAGATTTTTCAAAGGAAAACTTCTGTTTGTTTTTTAAAAAAACAATGGTACTCCATTTCTGTGACCTGGGAAGAGTCAGGAATGAAGTAGAGCAGCTGAAAAACCAGTTGTTTCACCAGGGGCCTAGCCACCCACTCACCTATCCCACTTAGTCTCTTTCAGCATTTTCTTCCAGGGAGGGTTTGTTGATTTTAAAAAAAACAAAAGAAAAGAAAAAGAGAATGGCACTTGGCTTTTGTGTCCTAGGAATTGCTGGGGTCCAACCCCAGCCACTGTGGCACCACCCACTCACCAAGAGCCCCTTAACCCTCACTCAGTCAGCCACTCACACACCCACTCACTCACCAGCATGTACATAAAATTTTCCATATACTCACTCACTCACATGGGGACTCTCATAGTCTGAATGGCTTGGCCACCATCTTCCCAACTCTACAATATATTCTTGAAGTTTATAGCAAAAGACCCATATTTACAAACACCGCTAAGTCAAATTATTTGTTTTTCCTTTGAGGAGTGCTTTTTAAAATAAAGGTATAAATCTTTTTTGAAAACATAATATGAGAATAGATGTTTTAGATGCAAATGCTGGGCTATGAACTAAGATTACTGTGGTAGACAGATGGTCTCTTAAAGACGTCCCACACCCATTATGAAATAGTGTTGAATATGAGAAAATATTATTCTCATGATTTTATTATAGGGCACATTTGATCTTAAATTTGAAAATTACTCAGTAGATCTTATTTAGTCATATAAGCCTTTGTGAAAGCAAAAACTTGTCTCCAGTGAGCAACAGAAAGGGCAGTCTGAGAGCTCAAAGTGCAAGTATTTGACATGCTATTGCTGATTTTTAGGTGGAGAGGGTCTGTGCAAGGAACAGAGCCTCTTATTCAGGAGGCTGAGAGTAATCTCAGTTCAGCAGAAACAGGATCATTACTGTTACCACCACAAGGAACTGAATTTTGCCACCAGCAGTAATAAGCAAGAAGAGGATTGCAAGCTCCAGAAAGAATATAGTTGGCTGACAATTGGACTGCAGCCTTGTGAGACTGTGAGCAGCAAATCCAACTGCACCATCTCAGACTTCTAATTTACAGAATTGTGAGATAATAAATGTGTGTGTTGTTTCAAACTCCTAGGTTTGTGGTTGTTTATTATACAGCAGTAGACAAACACTAAGACTATTACTAGTTAACTAAATGATCCATACCCATGGCAGAATAGGAGGTCATCCACTTGTATCCCCACACAACAAAAAGAATTCTGTACCTGTTCATGGACAGAAGCCTCTTTGTGGGAACCTTGGGTTCAAGATAGGAGGCTATGAATCCCAGGTGGAACCCAAGACCTAGAAAGGTTGTAGGTTTGAGAGTGCAGACCCACAGCTAACTGGCAGACTCTGCCACCAGTTGTGCTCCCAGGTTCAGATTTTAAAAGGCCAAGTTTCCCTAAAGACTAAGCTGCAACCCCATTTTGTCTTGGGCCTGCTACCCAAAACAACTCCCAAGGGGATCAGGAAGAATTAACACATACTAGTGTCTCAGCAGGCAGGCTTGTCTGCCTATTGGCATTGGTCTCAGCAGTCAATCCAGAAGTTATCCTATACCTCAGTTCCAGCCCTTCTCAGCTACGGTCCCAGCTTAGTACTGCTCACACAAGGACCCAGAGGAAGACTTATCCATCTGAGCCAATGGGACAGGAACTCCAACCTCTTTCACAGTGCATTCTAAAGGGGCACTGTCTTGGCTTCAACTCTTTTCTGCCATAACCAGAGAGCTATCTATTCTGCCTAGGCAGGGAGACTGCCATGTGATCAACTGTATCATAAACATAAAACTGCTGGGAGGCATAACAATTGACTTCAAAATCTATTACAATGCTACAGTAATCAAAATAGTGTGGTACTGGCATGTTGCGTTGGTCAGTGTGTCCTCTTTTTTCACTTTGAATGAAATCTAAAGTCTTTATATTGTGATTTATAACATCTGACACTATGTGACTTCCTCTTACCTATCTGATCTCACCTTCCCTAATTCACCCATGCTTAATTTTCTCCAGTCACGATAGTGTCTTTGGAAATGCTTAAGGAGCTGGCAGTATTTTTTTAAAAAGACTTCAACAGTCAGAGTTTCTTTTTTCTCATACTGGACCTGCCTCCTCAAGCCATCACCCTGTCACTAACCATTTTACTGATGCAGAGTGTGAATCATCATATGATGACGTTGTGTGTCATTAACAATATGATTAACATTAGGCACCTCGAAGGAGCCATTCTGGGCACTTTGTTCTCTACATTCTTCACAACTCTTTTATCACCAATATTCTTGCTTAAACTTCAAAATACTTCTCAAATCTTTCCAATTCTCTTCAGTTTCCTTACCACAATTATTTCTCATTGGAGTTACTGAGTTGGCACCTACCTGATCTCTGTAGAATCCCTCTGACCTCCCTCAAACTATTTTCTATCCAAATAATTCTTCTTAATGAGTCAAATAAGTCATGTTTCTTCTTTTTTAAGGTCTTTGAATGTTTTCATTTTATGCACAGAATAGAATTCAGACTATTCAACTAACCTATAGGATCTCGATGGGCCAAACCAGTGCTTATATCATCAAGCTCTCACACTGCTGTCGTCATTCACTGCACTAGTGAAACTACAAATTTCCTTTTCACATGCTATCTCCTCTATCTCAAATGTTTACTTCCATCTCCTTACCAGTCAGATTCCTTCTCATTCTTCACACATCACTCTAACCATTTGTCCTTTATTATATTTAACACAATATATTATGCATACTATGTTATAATTTTTTAATATCTCTTCTCAGCTTTCTCCTCCATCCATTAAAATCCTTATGAGTATGGGGGGATCATACCTTTATTCATAATTTACTTAGCAAAAAACTACTCAATAAACATTTGTTAAAATCCATAAGAGTGGGGGATCATACCTTTATTCACAATGTACGTACCTTAGCAAAAAATTACTCAGTAAACATTTGTTAAATGAAGTAATGTATGTATCTATGCATTCATGCAAGTATGAAAAACTAAATGGATTACTTAATCAACTAAATCAGGCACTTTCATAATTCTAACCATCAGGTTTCAGATAGAAAGAGATAATTAGCATGTGTCTCAGAGCATGCTTGCTTTTATAATTGGAAAAAAGAACTGAAAATTGATAATAAATCTGGTCCCAAGTCTAAACAAGGAAAGTGAATCAAAAACACTATGAACCAGTTCAAACGTTGTTTCTGTAGTTTGTGTGTCAAGGTTTGAAATAACCTCCATTCTGTTTGAGTTATTGAGCAGACTTAAATTCATGTGTCTCTCTGGCCCTGACCCAAATGGAACTTCATTCCCACAGCTCAACTAAATAAATAACATATACATTTAAATCTTTTCCCATTGGAAGTAATACTCCATTGGAAGTAATACACAGATATAGTAGATTATCTTTTACAAAGATGGCTGCAACAATGTATACTGTCTTGTATACTCTTTTGCAATGTGACCTTGCCACTCTCTTTTAAGAGGTCAAGTCTAATTTCCTTGTATCTCCACTGACTCTAGTAGACTCACTTTTAAGTAAGAATGGAATGGAAGCAACTTCCCATGACTTCTGACATTAGGTCAAAAGTAGCTTCTCTTACAAAGTCTTACGTGATTTAATTTCCTGTTTCCAATCTTCATCTAGGTCCGCTTGGGCACTTGGAACACACATTTCAGTTGCTACTTTGCAGGGTGGTATCTTACAGCACCCCATTGCTATATGATAAGAAGCCCAAGCCATGTGGGAAGACCATTTGTACACACTCCAGGAGATAGTCCTAGCTGAGCTTACCCTTCGAGTCTTATAAACCAGCTTCCGGACATGAGAGTGAAGAAGACACCAGATGATTCTAGCCCCAACTAGTTCAGTCTTTCCAACAGAGACTCTGAACATCATCCTATTTCCACAGAACCCAGTCTAAATTCCTAGCCACCAAATTTGTAAGCATAATGAATTTCTGTGGCTTTATGCCACTAAGTGTGGGTGATTTGTAACATAGCAGTAGATAGACAGAACACCAGGGATGCCAAAACAACTTGTAGGGAAACATCTTATTACTATATGAAAGCTAATGTACTGCAAATGTCCTAGGCAAGCATATATCTTCATTATCACATCATCTATAACAAGAAATAGATATAGTTATAAAGTTAAATAAGCCAGAAATGATTAATTTTACATTAATAAAATGGAAAACTATGCAACCATTAAAAATAGTATGAAATTTGCAGATAGCAGTCAAGAAATGTGTGTGGTGTAGGGTTAAGCTAAATATAAAAATAAAAGCATTAAATGATGTACAATTAAGTATGCATTTGTTAAAATATATAGTTATATATTCTTGTGGAGTGCATTTAAAAAACAGTATACAAAAGAGAAAACTTCTGCTAGCATTCTGCACCCACAATGTAAGTAATGTTGCACCAGATTTGCCCAAATGTTTTATACAGTTATGTTGCTATAAAAGTATATATAAGGTACAAGTAGTCTCACATTTCATAGGGAGTTAGGTAATTGATTCTTTCAAATTGGATAAGGCCACATGAGGAAAAATATGGAGAGATGTTTGCGCTTTTGTACTCTGAAAAGCATTATTGCTTCTGTCCTACTAGATATGAAAGAAAAAGAGTTATATCAGTTTAGTTCTGCAATACACACATGTAGATTCATTCAGTGGTTGGATTTGGGTTATTAGCATAGACTCTTGAGTAAAGGTCAGAAACACTCTGACTTTCATATCATGGAAACACAAAAGCATTTATGACTCTCACTTTAATTCCCTCTTGTGTATTAATGCATTTCCTATAATAATTGGTACATCCTTTCTCAGTCACTAGAAGCTGCTGGCACCAACAGAGTTTGGCAAGTAAAGACCAGCAGTCTGATTCAACCTCAAATTTTTCTAGTAAACATTTCTGATGGAGAGTCTTCTGTTAGCTCTCTGAATACCATCATCTGACAAGACCTGGAAATAAACCCTTGAGTCACAAAGGGTTTGAGACACTCTCTGAAGTAGGTCCAGGCTATGTCTGATCCTAATCTGTGCCCAAACCAAAGAAAAATTCCTACTTTCTAAACTTCTATAGGTCTGACCTAAAGATCCCAGATGGAAAAGGATGCCAGTCTTAAAAGAAGATACCAGGTTCAAACATGTATACATACACATGTGAGACAGAACAGCCATGAGGTTTCCTAGGTGTGCTTGGAAAGTTGATGTGCTAAAGCAGGCAGTTAGAATTAAATTACTGGTTAACAAATTCTAAGATTTCATGAGGTCATATACCACATTGCGCTTTATAATAATTACAGACTTTATTTTCATAATGATCTCCACTATTTATATTCAAGAGTTAAATTCTTCTTTTTATTATAGTACAAAAGCCTTGAAGGTCATCAAAAATAAATGAAGACCAAAAGAGAAAACAAATAAAATAACAGAAATATAGAAAGGGATTACTGTTCAAAGTCAAAAAATTATTATTTTATGTCAATAGCATTACCAATCAAATAATCTATAGAATGACAGTATTATCTCTTTTTTCTACTACATTTTATGTGTAGAATCCACTGAATATTTTATATATATATATATATTTTATTTTATTTTTTTTTAAATCAGGGTCTTCACTCTGTCACCCAAGCTGGAATGCAGTGGCACGATCATAGCTCATCAGAGCCTTGAACTATGAGCTCAGGTGATCCTTCTGCCTCAGCCTCTCAGGTAGGTAGGACTACAGGCACTTTCCAATTCTGGTTTTCCCATTCTGCACATGGCATAGTTCCTATCTTGCACTAACAACTGGCACTTAAGTTAAAAAGAGTAATGAAGTATTTTAAAGAGCTTAAAATTAGTGACTGGCAAGAAACATAACATTATAATGCAAATTCAATAAGTTTTTTAAAATGCTAAAGCCCAGACTAATAGTTAATGCATTCTTTCCATGGATAGGGAAAAAAATCCATAAGAAAATACGGTAAAATGCTCACTTTTGTCTACTTGTAAAAATCAATAAAATATTTAATTTTCAGAAGTAAGGAATATTTTGATGATATCAGCTTCATTACTTCCACAGATTTAAATGTGCAAGACTGTTAGGAGAAAATGACATTTCATTACAACAAAGTTTCCCTACACGCCAGCAGTATTCTGAATGTCATGATATATAAACGTTGAATGCTAATGGAGAGTCACAAACAACGTCTTTAAAGTGAAACCTCATTTCCAAAAAGGGGAGACGTTTCTTGTTTAAATATAGGCTTTCCACATGAGGCTTGTTATCTTGTTTTAATCTACACTATTTTGGTTAAAATATCCAATTTGTTCTTTTTTGCATGCAATTATCACCCTTTCTGTAGTGTCATTAGCCATAGTAATAGCAGTTAGGGACGGCACTTGAAAACTCATAGCAATTCCAGTCTTAAGCATGTAGGCATCATGCTTAATGACTCCAGACATAACAAGGAAGATATAACACATAAAACATGAAAATGAATTTTAAAAATTAACATAATAGTTTAATGATATTTGACTGCTCATATATATGAACTTACAAACACTTTTAAAAAATCAGAAATTCTTGGAACAGCTTAGTTTGGAATTGTTAAGTCATTTAATTCCAAGTATTCTGACACAGATTGCTATAGTGTATTTCTCAAGATCTTGATTTCAATACTGATTAACTATTTGCAACTGGTCCACTAATAAGGTTATAAACCTGAGTACTTCCCTTACATTCATTTAGTACATGATGTCATACTAATGCATAAATGCAAAAAGAATAAAATATAATATTACTTATATTATCAAACAATTCATTTGAGAAGTAGTGCCTCAGTCCTGGCAAGCTCAAAAGTGCTCTGGGTCAAAAAAAGAGACAGGTGCAAATTGCATTTAAAATATGTATTCATAGGGCCCCTCTACCTCAATGTTTTTTGGCAATTGAAAAGAAAAATTAATTATCATATTGTTGGTCTGCTCTGACTGACCCTAGCAGCTATGACCTAGTAAGATCCTAATATTTGTATTTATTTCTCACTCTGATTCTACCTAGAGTTGACCATTGAAGAAAGTTATTATTTAGTTACATAGTTACATAAACTCCAGTTTGTTTTACAAATTTTGCTGTCTTTGTAATTTGACATGTTTCAAGCAGGTGGTATAAAAAATTGGAAACACTGGCACATAGAATCAATAACAGAGTCTGGCTCAAATTTTCTGTCAGTGGCCTTGGTTTGAGAAACCATCCACAGGGAGTTTCTGTGATAACAGCAAGAGCAAAAGAGCTCCCTGGAGCCACACTGAGTTTAGGTTTATCTCCTATCCCAGCCGGTTTCTATGGCCAGAGGAAGAGATAACTATCTGATATTTAGACCCAATCCTTCCCTGATACCCTCATCACTTAGTAGTACTGTGATAGGCCAGAAGGTAGTTAAACAACTGCATCAAATATTTAAAGATGGGTCCCAGATAGTCTCCATTTTATGAATTCCACTGCTTCAGATCTCTACAGCTATTGTTGAGAAACTTCGCTGGGCTGCTTTTGTTGCTGTTGTTTGTTTGTTTGTTATGCTCTAAAACCATGTTTAAATGATTTATTTGAATCTCAGGTTGATATCTGATATTCGTTGCCCAATGAACAGATTGAGAATAGTTATGCAAAATCTATATGACATAATCAAATGCTGTGTGAAGAACACAACTTTTTCTCTTGCCACAATGATTGCTTATTTTCTCACATGAGAGCTACATGAACCTAAAACCCTTAAATGTTTGTAGTGTACTCACTTAATAGCTAATAATTAGTATTTGATTAGGCCCATGCAGACTACAACTAGCAAAAGCCCACCAAATTAGATTATAATAAACGAGCAAAAGTGTTTTTAGAACACAAAAAAAAGTCTTATGAAGCCCAAGGATCCAGGTTCAGTCAGTTCTCAGAATTGTAACCAGGAACACAAATGCCAACAGAATATTCTTGTTTCTCATCTCTGCTTTTCCTTAAGACTGCATCAAAATTCTAGCTCATATAATACCACTTTTCCTTATTATAAGTCCACATGGTAGAACTTAGATGACCATATCTCTGGGTTTATAGGTCATCTTTTGAAAAGATCAGCTATATTTAATACTGATTTCATATCCCTGCAAGGAAATTCTAATTGGGTGAACTCACTTTAGTTTCCCCACCCCAAGCATAGAGTGGAGTCAGGTTATTTAAACATAACTATTTATGGCAAATGGTTCCCAGCATGGTAGTAGAGCAACTGGGCAAAAATAATAGTAATAATAATTAATAATGCCAGATGTTACCTGTTCTGGGTCTTTAAAAGCAAAGTTATGGACCATGTTTTCTATTCTAGTATCAATTGAGTCATATAGCACCAACACTGAAGTGATTGAATCTCTGTGTCATTTGAGTCTTAATGTGTGTGACTCTTAATATTTTCTCTAGAAATGGTTGACCTTGTCTTATTTTTCAAAATCACAGTTAAAAATAATACAAAAATCATAAGAAGACTCTGTGCTTCATTGTTCATTGATCTATTCAACTACTGATATTTCCTAGATATCACAAAAGAACCAATCATTGCTACAAACAATAATAGGATAACCTGATTTTAACTAGAACTGGAGTGTGTCATCATCAGAAAAAGCCTTTTGTTGAAAATTACATTCAAGTTAATATCTGAGAATGAGGAGGAGTTAACTGGATGAAGAGAAAAGAGGTAAGAGAAATGCAAGCAGAGGGAATATTAAATGTAAATTTCAACAAACTAGAATAAACAATAGTAGAAGTTGTTAACATTCAATTCCAAGTTAAAATAATCAACAAGAGAGCATATTGAAGCACATAGCTGATGTAGAAAATATGATACATTACACTGTGCCAAATGGCTGTTTAATTTTTAATTACATTAAATTACCACAAATATTTAATTAGACACAGGTGGTAACATAGAATCCTTTTTGGTTCTGAGTTCCAAAATATTATGAGTTTTTTGGTCTGTAATCTATATGTATATATACATATTCATGGAGTGCTAGTGAGTGTAGATTTAACAGCCTGAAAGAAAGCTTTCCAAGAATTAAAAACATTTTTGTATTGATAAACAACTGCCTAATTCATAGTTTCCAGTTCTATGTGCAGACCAGCTGTGCTGTTAGTTGTAACTTCTGTCATGTGTATAAATCTTAGCTTTATTCCATCTCCAGAGATTCACTACTTGTCCAGGCAAGTTCAAAAACATGTTTTGAATTATAGGAAGATGCAAATGGTGGCAGTGTTTTCGAATTTTTCTGAATCGCCCCAAAAGAGAGAAAACAACTCGAATTTTTAATAATATAAAACCCATAGCTAATATCAACCAGAAAAAGAAGTGAAAATATAGCTATAATCTCCATAACCCCAAATATGAGCAGATGTGGACAAACTTGATAACTAAAAGACCTGTACAGTATCTACAGCTATGCAGAAAAAGCAAAGGGAAGCAAGCAAACCTCAAATAGCCACTAAGTACTCAGAGTACAGTGAGACAGGGTAGAAACTGAAACTTGACTGAAACTCTAGCTCAAGAGTAATTGCAAGGTGAAGACACAAAATTTACTCTCATAGCAAATTTCAAGAATACAGTGGAATATTATTAACTATGGTCCTCATGTGGTAAACCTTTCATAATGTATAAAAATCATTATTTTGTATAATATATATATACAAATCTTACTTGTCAATTATATATCAATAAAGCTAGAGAACATTTTAATTAAAAAAATAAAGAGCAATTGCAGTGGGTTTAGTTTAATGTCTAAAGGGTCTGGAGCCATCAGGTTGCCATGAGCTTTTGAAACTGACCACCTGAAAATCTTCTCTAGACTAAATTTTTACATTAAAAAGAACTGGCTTGAAACAGAATTCAAATTGAGGTTGAACTTAAAAGTATGCATGAAGAAAAGAGAAGACTTAAAAGAAGTAGGGAGAAAAACAGAGGCTAGAGATCACAAAAAGTAGAAGGGATTTTAAAAAACATTTCACTAAAATACAACAGACCAGAAATCTTACCTTGTATGCTCACATTTGTGGCTCCAATATCCAGCACATTCCCAGCAGATGCTACAATTGCTATAAAATCTAAAATGTATTATAATAATGGCAATTATTATGTCCTTCATCGTTAATGTACTTAGGGTCCCTTAATTTCAGAAATTATCTATCTGGATACCTGAATAGTATTTGTAAATTTATATCTATTTTATAAAGTTGAAAGATAGATACTGAATATAATTTAGTGTAGCATGGACAATGCATCACAGCTCTATTTTCCTTTGTATTCAGAACTGAACTTGTGTTTGTGGGAAGTTTCAGCTAAAAAAAGAATCAATTGAACATAGTCAAAATAGTTATTTAAGAACAAACACAATGGCACAATCTACCAAATATGTGCAATAAATATCCCATGTTTGTGCATGGGACCTAAAGTATATTCCAAACCAAGTATTTTAAAACAATATTTCATACTGAATTTCATACTGTAAATGGCTCATTTAACTCATTCTCAAAATAGACTAATATGGGGAGACCAAGTACCTTTTAGCTCTTCAGACAAGTGCCAACAGTCCCGCGTACATGGGGTTAGTCTATGAAGCACAAAGTTTCAGACACCCTTTTGACATACAATTATTTTATCCTGCAGTTACTATTTAAAGAACTGGTGGATGAATTGGTAGCCCATACTTTAATTTCTTGAGTGACTGTAGTTTTATTGCCTAAATAGATTTTTTTAAAAGCTCTTTTCTGAGTATCATTCTCATAGTGGCCATGCTATTACCTTCATACCAATTTTAGTGCAAGGCTAGGATAGCAATAACTTTTGGACACCTATGCATTGTAGTTCAAGATGTAATACATTATTATTTGTGGCACCCCTCAAATGCCAATTTACTACACTATAGATTGCTCCCTGGGCCCAATATATCATTACAAACCTATCTGAAGTAGATGGACTATATTCTTCTCCCCCTTTCTCCTGATTTTGTGCAGTAAATTCTATGAAGCAGTTATTATATCATGGCTCCTATTAATCTGAAATTGTATGTCAAAATTGGTATGAATTAATATTTCATGATACTTAAAAATATTATTGTGTGCATTCATTTATCTAGTGTCCATGGTAATTATATTATTAATAATTTATTACTATTATTATTACTATTATAACTATTACTTTTTACTTCAGTAACAGTTCATAAATTACACATATAATGATGTGGTTTTGTATTTGTCTAATCCTCTCAAAATGTCTGTGGAGTAGAATGAGCAAACGGCATCCATATTTTAAAAAATAATGAGCAGTGACTGAAAATTCTCATAAGCTACCAACAGTCATACTGGCAGTAAATAGTAGAATATGAATTTGAATTCATACCAACTGATTGCAAAATTGGTGCTCTTGTCCACTGTTTCCAATTTCCTGAAGGAGAATGGCATTTGCCATAATTAATTTTAGATAACTTATTTAGTGTGCAGATTTCAATTTATTAATAGTTATGGTGTAGTTTGCATCTGTGGAAGGCATAAGAAGGAAGAATAGTTAAAAGATTATTGCAATAACACAGGGGAGAAATGATGGTAAATCCAATGAGAGTGATAGTGATAGTAGTGTCTCTATAGATGTTTTCAAAATAAAACTAACAGGGTTTTCTGATATGAGAAATAAGGAAAACAGAGAGTGCGACCGTAATGTTCTTTCTAAGAAGAATGCAGTTAAAATTGTTTAGTTGGATAGGACTGTGAGATACTTTGGGTGTCAAGATTCAAGAGTTTGAGAGGTCTGTTAGACATATACTGAATAGATGGATAGTTGGGTAAGTTTGAAGTTTGAGTGAGATGTTGGGTTGGACATATGCTTTGAGATTCATAAATGTATAGAAACTGTTTAAAGCTATGAAACTGAATGGAGATTGTGGTTGTATCATAGTTTTCTAAAATCCAGCTGAAGAAAGCATTTCAAAAAAGTAGGAGTGATAATCTGTGTTAAAGAATGCTGATATATTGACTAACATGTAGTAAAGTGATCATTGTCTTTTCCTGAAGATAAGTTTTTCTTGTGTTTCACAAGAGCAATTTTGATGGAGTGGTCAGTGTCAAAGACTAGAGTGATTTCTAAAGAGAATGAGAAGTGGAATCAGTAACTACAGAAATTCCTTAAAGGTGTTTTGCTGTAATGGGGAAAGAGAAATGACATAGAAACTGAAGAAGAAGAAGAATCAAGAGAAAATTTTTTCATCTTAAAACCAAAATGATGGCATGATTGCATGCTGATTAGATAACCCAGTGGAGCCGGAAAAAGTTGATGCTGCAAGAGAGAAAAAAGAGAATTGTTACAGCAGTCTTTCTGCAGGCAAAAAGGAATAGGATACACTACAAAGTAAAGAGGTTGGTAGGAAATAAGAACACAGACTATCAGCAGTAATCAGAGAGGAGACAAAGAATCTGGATCAGATATAGGCAGGTTGACATCTTAATGGTAAAATCATATGAAAAGTTGAAAAATGCTTCTATTTTCCAATGAAATAGGAAACAAAAATGTTATGTAAGAATGAACATACCAGAATCATACTTATTCAATCACAATATCTTCACAATGTATTTCCTCAATGTTTTTATCTTTTCTACAACATTCTTGCTCTATTTTCTAGCCACAGATCTTGGCTATTTTTATATATTATTCTTTTAGATGAGTTTATAGTAGCAGTCTTTCAACTTCTCAGAAAAGAAAAAATAAAATATTGATCAAAATTAAATGTATAAATTTGAACATAATCTGTAACTTAATGATATCACGTCTTTCTTTTTTATTATAAAGACGTGGGGTACAATCCAGGATTAGGTATACAAACGTTGATTATGCAGGTACCCTTGTTGATGCGGTATGCCCTCCCTCCCCTAGCAGTTTCCCTCAACTGCCAGTCCCACTCCCTCCCATCCCCTGACAGTTTTCCATTACTGCCAGCTCCTTTAATTTGTTCTTTTAAAGATTTGAAGTACAATTCAGGGTTAGGTATGCAAATGTTCATTATTTAGTTACCTTTGTTGATGAAGCATGTCCCCCCTTCCCCTGGCAGTTTCGCACTGCTGCCAATCTCTTCCTTATAATATTATGATAATTGTTCAAGGTTTGCTTACCATGTCTTTTCAGTAACTGATATGCTTCTTCATTTATTCCAGTCTGATTTTATGTCTTCCAGTAAAGTGTTATATTCTCCTCCTTTTAGTCATGTTCCCTCATTGCCTAATTCAATCATGGGTATTTTACAGTTTTGCTTTTATTTTAGAATGTGAACTAAACTTCTTTTATCACATAGCATTTAAAACTAAACTAGTTTTTACTTATACAGAGGAAATTAATTCTGTTTATGCCAACTAGTATTCTTATGACTTTGACCAAGTCTTTTAACTCCATGTCTATGCATGTCTATGGAGCTGAAAAAGAAAATAGATAAGCTCAATAACTTCTGTAATTTAAAAAAAATGTAAACAAAAAGACACTAATAGTGTTCCTATTTTACTGACTAGACAAATGAGTCTCAAACAGGGTATTTTACTCAACATAAATGTGTGAATAATGACAAAAACACCCACTTCGGGGGAAACTACAAAAGTACTTTGTAGTAGTCACTGTTTAGTTGTCTAGTGTTCTGAAACAAACCATTCCAAAATTTAGTAACTTAAAGCTCTAACCATTTATTTGATTACCATTATTTGGGTTGGCAATTTATATAGCATTAGCTGGCATATCTTGTCTTTGTTCTGAGTTACACTGACTTGACTCACTCATGCAGTTACATTCAGTTGTAGTTCAGCTGAGTGGTCATATTCTTAATGGCTGGAAGTTGGCTGGAATTGTTGATCAGAGTGCCTTGGTTGTCCACCATTGAAGCCTATCTAGCAGGCTTTTTGAGCATCCTAGGCTTCAATAAGGAAACCACAATATACAAGCACAAACCTATGCTTGTGATTTATCATTAGATAAGTTGAGTCACATGACAAAACCTACAGTAATGATAGAAGGAAACTATATAAGGAAACACAATTCATTTGGAAATACTAACATAAAAATTTATCACAATACTAAATATAATTTAGCAGAGTATCATGCTCTAAAACTCATGTATCAAGTTTCAGCTGGTCAAAGTTTAGAAAACATGAATAGTAAGCCCAATGAAGCAATTTGTGGATTTTTTCCAGCTTTATTTAGATGTATGTAGTATGCAAAAAACATCACAAAAATGAAAGAAAGGATCACAACCTTTGGAGATAGTGAATATGTTTATTACCTGAGTTATTTATTTGCTTTGGTTTAAACAAATCTGACATTTCAGCATTAGACAACAAGTCATTTGTGTAAGTAATTTTCTTATAGACAACATACAACATAAATATTTTTCTTATAGACAACATGATATATGTATGTATGTGTATACATATATAATACATATATATACATATATATGAAATAGGTTTATTATAAATTTAATAGAAAATCTCCAGTGGAACAACTAGCCCTTTGTAGCTATATTTAGAATAAATAAGGGAGGGAATGAGAAATAATTATTTTCTGTATAAGACTTTTGCTCTGAGGTAGTTCTTGATTGAACATCACTTTGGAAGTTCTGGAAAGTCAATTGTATACAAGAGAAAAGAGCAGGTTTCACAGGAAGATGGTGGAGGAGTCAGTTGAACTAAGTGAGTTCCAGTGTGAGTGAGTGAGTGTGTGTGTGGAAAATTTTGCATATGTATTGGTGAGTAAATGGATATGTGAGTGGCTCACTGAGCAGGGACCCAGGAACAAATGACCAGGGACCTCCTGGTTAAGCAGCCGGTGCTATAGTTGCTCTTCTTGGTCCCTACAACCTCCTAGGGTGTAGAATCTGAATACCATTTTTTTTTTGACATTCTTTCTAATTTATTGAGTTTTTGTTTTTGTTTTTTTTTTTAATAATTGATCAGTATTTTTATTATAGTTTTGTGGGGTACAGTTAAGGGTTAGGTGTACAATTACGTTTCATTCAGACACCCTGTTGATAAGAGGTGTTTTCCCAGCCCCAGACAGATATTTGCTACTGTTAATCCCATCCCCCTCCCCACCATAGTTTCCCAGTACCGTCAGTCAATTTCTTATAGTATTACATTGGATGTGCAAGGTCCATTATATGAGTGAGAACATGTGATATTCTGATCTTTGTTTCTGTGTGAGGTCACTCAGTATTATAGACTCTAGTTCCATCCAGGTTGCTGCAAAATTCATGATTTTGTTCTTTTTTATGGCTGCGTAGTATTCCATCGTGTATATGTACCACATTTTTTTAATCCAGTCCTCTTTTGATGGGCAGCATGGTTGTTTCCAGGTTCTTGCTATTGTGAACAATGCTGCGATAAACATACGTGTGCAGGTATCTTTTTTATAGAGTGATTTGTGTTCTTCAGGGTATATTCCCAGTAGGGGGATTGCAGGGTTATATGGAAGGTCAATTTTTAGAGCTTTTAGGAATCGCCACACTGCTTTCCACAGAGGTTGCACTAGTTTACACTCCCACCAGCAGTGTAGAAGTGTTCCCTTTTC
>NW_007231592.1:269596-271138 GCF_000164805.1 Carlito syrichta | reverse complement strand
CCCTCTTACTACAGCTTTCAAGGTGTCCCAGAGATTTTGGTAAGATGTTTCTTCATTTTCCTTTGTTTCCAGGCATCTTTTGATCTCTGTTTTGATTTCATCATTGACCCAGGAGTTGTTTAGCATCATACTGTTTAGTGTCCATGTCTTAGTGGGTTTTGGGGGGAACTTCATTGATGTCAATGTTTATTTTTATTCCACTGTGGTCTGAGAAGGTGCATGGTAGAATTTCATTCCTTTTAAATTTGCTTATGCTTGATTTATGGCAAATTACGTGGTTGATCTTAGAATACGTTCCATGCAGTGATGAGTAGAATGTATATTCTGTGGTCTTTGGATGGAGTGTTCTGTTGGTATCAATTAAGTCCATTTGGTCCAAAGTCACATTGAGGTTCCGGATCTCCTTGCTGATTTTTTGTCCTGATGATCTGTCTAGGGTTGTGAGTGGGGTATTAAAGTCCCCAGTTATGATGGTGTTAGAGTCAATATCTTTCTTTAGTTTTCCTACAAGTTGCTTTATGAAAGTTGGTGCACCTATGTTGGGTGATATATGTTTAGGATAGATATTTCTTGTTGATGTATTGAGCCTTTTATCATTATGTAGTGGCCTTCTGTATCTTTTTTGATTTTTAATAGCTTGAAGGGTATTTTGTCTGAAATTAAGATCGCTACTCCTCCTTTCCTTTGTGTTCCTTTCACCTGAAAGTTTGTTTCCCATCCTCTTACTTTGAGTCTGTGGGTGTCCTTTCTAGTGAGGTGGTTCTCTTGAAGGCAATAGATTGGTGCCTGATGATATTTTATCCATTTTGCCATTCTATGTCTTTTCAGTGGTGCATTTAGTCCATTCACATTTAGGCTAATAATTGAAATGCAAGAGTTGATCCCTGTCATAAGGTTCTTACAGAGTTGTTCCTGTTTATTTGTTGTCTTTCTTTGGGTTTTGGAGTTGGTTCATGTGTGTTTTTAATCTTTTGCCTGTACTCTTGTGAAGAATGCTGTTGTTCTTTTTTCTTTTTCTTCTGTGTTCAGTACTTTCTTAAGTGTTTCTTGTAGAGGTGGTCTGGTGGCAGCGTAGGTTCTTAGGGAATGGATGTCTGGAAAAGATTTCAATTCTCCCTCACTAATGAAGCTTAGTTTGGCTGGGTAGGTTATTCTTGGTTGAAATTGTTTCTCTTTTAGAACTTTGAAGATAGGGCTCCAGGCTCTCCTGGCCTGAAGGGTTTCTGTTGATAAATCTGCTGCTATTCTAATTGATTTTCCCTGGTAGGTAGTCTGGCCTTTTTCTCTTGCTACCTTTAGGATTTTTCCTTTCATAGCTACTTTGTTTAGGCGAATTATTATGTGTCTGGGAGTTGGTCTTCTCGTTTGTTGTCTTGCAGGGGTTCTCTGAATCTCTTGTGTTTGAATTTTTTCATCCTTAATGAGATGAGAGGAAGTTTTCTTGAATGATTTCAGGAAATGTTTGTTCCAGTATGGCTTCTGTTTCTCTCTCTGCCTCAGGAAGCCCAATTACTCTTAGGTTTGGTCTCTTGAAGTGATCAT